>NW_028317996.1:3385000-3685000 GCF_062004578.1 Staurois parvus
GTAGAAAGCATTCTAGCCTGGAGAACTCACATTCCAGCCTTATCCACCATTCACATTCCTGAGATGGACAATTGGCAGGCTGACTACCTATTCCCTGGACCCTAGGGATTGGTCCCCACATCTGGAAATATTTGAGGAGTTGTGTCACAGGTAGGGGATGCCATATTTGGACCTCCTGCTCTCCAAATTCAGCAACAAACGCCTTCCTTGTATATTCCACAGGATCAAGACAGAGGACATTCCAGTGTTTCTTATAAGCTCCAAATTGGCCAAGGAGAATGTGGTATTTTGACCTGATTAAACCTCTGGCAGACATTTAGTGTGCTCTGCCATATTGACCAGATTTTCTATCCTAAAAACAGTTTACCATCCTGCTTCACTGGTTGGCTTTAACAGCATGGCTGATGAAGCCCATGTCTTAAGAGACAGGGGACTGTCTGGTTCTGTAATACCCACCCTGTTAAAAGTTAGGAAGTATGCCTCCTGAAAGTTCTGCCATCACACTTGGAATGCTTACTTCTCTTGGTTTGAGAAAAGACAATTTAATACCAAGAATCACTCTGTGGGAGAAATTCTGATATTTTTGCAGTCAGATCTGGATCAGCATTTGTCCTTTAGTTACCATCAAATCCAGCAAATCTTGGCCCTTGCCATGATGCCTTATACATGTTATCTCCTAGATTGTAAGCTCGAAAGAGCAGGGCCCTTGAACCCCGCGTGTTTTGTTTTGTTACTGTATTGTCTCATGTACTGTCCCCCACTATAATGTACAGCGCTGAGCAAACCTTTTAGCACTATATAAATATTATATAATAATAATAATTTGTGTAAGGTCAGTTGGATTAGACAAGGTTCAGTGCTCATAGTTTGGCTATGACTACCATTACTTTTTACTCAAAATGTAATCCTGTTGTTTTGCTGTTATGATAGAATATGTATGCAGTTTATTAACTAAACAAAGGTGGGGCCTTGTTCATTCCAGCATGATTGGTTTCAGAGTTGTTACTGAATATAGGTCATTTATAAAAGTCACTGAGAAAATGGCTATCCACAAATTCTCTAAAGATGTACTGCGGTAAAAAAGCTAAAATGATCCTGGCACCGATCTAAAATCTCATATTAAGCTGTTACCTGGAAAGAAGAGACTGAGAGTAAACAAATACCTCCAGAAGTGTCTTCTTCCAGGTCTTCCACAGCTCTTACTAGTTCCACCTGCTAAGCTACATATCCCTATGTAATGATGTAGAGGTCCACAGGAGGAGCCAGTTAGAGCTGAGGAAGGCCCAGGACATAGACACTCCTGGAAGTGTTGGTTTCCCAGCAGATCTTAGTGGATGTTATCTCAGAACGGAGTGGCATTTTGTGCTGTAGGCAGCAAGAGTGGCTAAGTATTCATACTCTTCTTTTACAGGTGTACCTTTCCTTCCCTTGTATAGTGACAGGGTCACTTTAAAATACAGTATTTTCTGGCGTATAAGACTACTTTTTATACTTAAAAATATACCCCGAAAATTGGGGGTCGTCTTATACGTGGGGTATAAAATGTGAACCTTGTGTTTGTTTGGGTCAAGCTGGCTGGATGTGTGGTAATACTGTACATACAGTATACCGTGCTGAGCCAAGCTGGCTCAAAACAAATGTCCCTATGACAGATTAATCTGTCAGCCTGCTGGATGTGCGGTATATACAGTATACTGTGCTGAGCCAAGCGGTTTCAAAGCGTACCGGTACGTCCCTACTGTAATCAGCCCGCTGGATGCGTGTATGTACGGTAGCTGCGGCTACATACAGTATACATTGGGCCAATCATGGCGAGTGATGTATGCTACTAATGAATACAAAGCCTGCTCGGATTGGCTAAGTCAGAGAGGTGAGCTGCCACTCAGCCAATCCGAGTCGGCTTTGTATTCATGTCAAGGTCCTACCTTTTCCCTGAGGTTTTGTTACTCCATGTGCTGGCGTCCATCTTGGATTCTGCTGTGCATGGTGGGAATCCTTTTATGCCTTCAGGTCTCTGAGGTCCATCCCCCAGAGGGGTGTGGCTGATGACATATAAGCCTGTGGCCCGCACATGCTCTTTGCACTTGTGTCTTTGTCTTCCTACAGCTCTGTGTATACGCCCGTGACTCTTCTGGTATCTGACTCGGCTTGTGATTAAGACCATTCTCTGTGTTTTCCTTCGATCTGACCTTCCGTTGCTGAACCCGGCCCGTGACCTGTGATTCTCTGTCTACTGTTCTGTACCGTTTTGTCCCGTTGTTGTCGACCCAGCTTGCCTGACTACGCTATTGTCATTCTCACCAGCTACACGCCATTGGCGGCGGCCATTACCGCAGCCGGGGTGTCTCGGGGGCTGCGACCTGGTTCCTGGCTGCGTCAAGTCCATCCCCACCATCAGGGCCCTGGTGAAGGGCAGCCTGGGACTTAGACTCCGCGCCCTGAGGGACTTCGGTCTGTTGGTGGTGGTTGTCGTCAGCCAGTGCGTTACCCTGCCACTAGGCCTACCTGTCCGTTCCACAGCCCCGCCCTGACATTTCATTAGTAGAATACATCGCTCGCCGTGATTGGCCCAGCGTATACTGTATGTAGCCTCAGCTACTGTACATACACACATCCAGCGGCCTGATTACCGTAGGGACGTACCGGTACGTTTTGAAACAGCTTGGCTCAGTATACTGTATATACCACAGTGGTGTATATACTCAGTATACTGTATATACCTCACATCCAGCGGGCTGACAGATTAATCTGTCATAGGAACATTTTGTTTTGAGCCATCTTGGCTCAGCGAGGTATACTGTATGTACGTTACTGCACATCCAGTGGGCTGTATATATACTGTATGTAGCCGAAGCTACCGTATTACCTCACATCCAGCGGTAACCATCTGATTTGGAATTTGATCCATATGATGACTGTCTTACAAATGTATCACAAGATGTCATTCATGAACTTATGATGTCAGAGGATGAACATAAGGGTTTTGAAGGATTTTAGGTACCCATAAGTCATAACCATTTCAATTAAAAAATCTGATGTTTTTAAATGGTGCTGCCTTGGAAGGGGGGTAGTCTTATATGGTGAGTATAGCACAAAACCTATGTTTTAACTGGAAAATTAGGGGGTCATCTTATACACCCAGTCGCCTTATACGCCGGAAAATACGGGTAATACTTTTTTCTACTATATTCTCACTATGCGTAATTCATCCTGGCACCATGACAGAAATGTAAACTGAGCTGCAAATGTACATTCTGCAGAGGATAGCAAACGGGCATGTATATTTATACAGTTGTGCTCAAAGGTTTTCATACCCTGGCAGAAATCGTGAAATTTAGGAATTGATATTTAAAATATGACTGATCATGCCAAAAAACTGTCTTTTTTTTTATTTAAGGATAGTGATCATATGAAGCAATTTATTATCACATAGTAGTTTAGCTCCTTTTTAAATCCTAATAACAGAAATTACCCAAATGGCCCTGATCAAATGTTTACTTACCATGGAATATTTGGCCTTGGTACAGACACACAAGGTGACACACACAGGTTAAAATGGCAATTAAAGGTTAATTTCCCACATCTATTGCTTTTTAAATTGCAGTTAGTGTCTGTGTATAAATAGTCAATGAGTTTGTTAGCTCTCACATGGATGCACTGAAAGAACTGTCAAAAGACCTGCGTAACAAGGTAATAGAACTTTATAAATTATGGAAAAGGATAAAAAAGATATGCAAAGCCTTGTATATACCAGTCAGTACTATCCAATCACTTGGAGTAGAGAAGTGGAAAATGTGAGGATCTCTTAATAACAAGATAAGGTAGACCAAGGAAGATTGCAGCCACAACTTCCAGAGGAATTGTCTACGATACAAAGAAAAACCCACAGGAAACCTCAGGAAAAATACAGGCTGCTCTGGAAAAAGACGGTGTGTTTGTTTCAAGGAGCACAATATCACAATACTTGAACAAAAATGAGCTGCATGGTCAAGTTGCCAGACTATACTGCCTTTACTGCTTTAATGCCACAAAAAACCCAGTTACAATATGCCTGACACGCCTCACCGCTTCTGGCACACTGTAATCTAGAGTGTCGAGACCAAAATAGAGCTTTGGCACAACCAAAAGTGCTATGTTTGAAGAGGGGTCAACAGTGCTTATAGTGACAAGACTACAATCCCCAATTTGAAACATGGTGGTGGCTCGCTGATGTTTTGGGGGTTTGTGAGCTCTGACTGCATGAAAGCTGCACATGAGAGTCTCCTGGACTTTCCAGCATGACAATGACCCTAAGCAGAAGGCCATGTTGACCCTCCATTGGTTACAGCAGAGAATAGTGAAGGTTTTGGAGTAGACATCAGTCTCCTGATCTTAATATCATCAAGCCAATCTGTGGAGATCTCAAACATGTGGTTTGTGCAAGACTACCAAACACTTTGCATGACCTGGAGGCATTTTGCCAAGATGAATGGGCAGCTATACCACCTGCAAGAATTTGGGGCCTCGTAGACAACTATTAAAAAAGACTGCATGCTGTCATATATGCTAAAGGGGGCAATACACTGTATTAACTACTTCAATACTAGACACTTTCACCCCCTTCCTGCCCAAGCCAATTTTAAGTTTTAAGAGCTGTCATACTTTGAATAACAATTGCTCAGTCATGTAACACTGTACCCTTTTTTTGTTTTCTTAGTTTGTGTAAAAAAATTACTTTGCAAATAAGTAATTTTTCTTTTTCACTGATGTGTGCACTGGTGGGGCCTAAAATCTGCACAAGTGGGTACTAGAAAGCTGCACTTATGATCAGGGCACTGTGTATTAGTGTAAAATACTATACTCGCTGTGCTCCTTGCAGATCCTGCTCCCCTTCCCTCACACACAGTCTCCGTGAGGAAAGAGAGCTGGTAACCGGCAGTGTTTGTTTACTCTGTGACAACTGTGGTTGGACAGAGCTAATCACATGGTAAAGATCTGTGATCTGTTGTGTCCAAGGCACACTGCTGTCAGAGTGCTCCGGATGTGTGCCCCAGGGGGCGCACAGGAAGATATCCAGGTATGTCCTCCCAGAACTGGAGAGTCACACTGTAGCCGTATATTTGCTGTAGGGTGGTGGCTAAGAACTAAGGGTATGCAGACTTTTGAACAGGGGCCATTCCCTTTGTTTATTTGTCTGTTTTCTTTAAAAATGGTACATTCTGTATACATTCAACAAGGGTATGCAAGCATTTGAGCAAAACTGTATCTTAAACATGCGGTACAGAACACAGGATTTGTATTCATAGACCATAGGTTATATGCAGGATACCTCGGGTGATTACACAGGGGGAAAAAAACTTGCTTGGGCTGTCCCTAGAGCAGCAATGGGCAAACTACCTTTTAATCCGGCCCGCGGAGCGTGATACACAAAAAAAAAAACAGCCAGGGCAGGCAAACATTGGCTGTCAGGATGTGTGTAGGTGGGGCAGCGTGACGAACGTGAGGGGAGCTAGGCTCCTCTCACAGTCTGCCCTGAAGACCGGAACGGAGCGGGAACACGGTGAGAGGAACGCACGGAGCAAAGGTAAGTAAATTGACACAGGGGGGACTTGGCTTACTACTTGGGGGGGAATAGTACTATGGGGGATGAATTAATATGGGGGATGAATTAATATGGGGAATGAATTACTATAGGGAGGATAAATTACTATATGGGGGATGAATTACTATGGGGGATGAATTACTATGGGGGATGAATTACTATATGGGGGATTAATTACTATGGGGGAATATTACTTTGATGCCTTAACAAAAAAGGGAGACCAACAACACTGTTCCCACTAAAATTGACGGCACTATTTTATGAAAGAAATACATTGCATAAAAGTTTTGTAAAATAACTCTTTTTATGCTTTTCTACCTTAAATTAATCTAAACATTTAATGTTACAAATTTTAATTTAATTTATATTAATTCACACATACACATCATTCATCTATTCTTGGTCCGGCCCCTGGGTCCAATATATGAACCCATTGCGGCCCTCAAGTCAAAAAGTTTGCCCACCCCTGCCCTAGAGTATACTCCTATAACTCTGCCCACTCCTTGAAATTCCAGTTTTTGCTGTTATCCCTATGTAAAGGGCCTGTTCTCTTTCTCCCTTTTGACAGTGAATACCTATTTGAGTAATCCATTGATAAATTTATCAATAAAGAAGCTGGGGTAAAGCCACTGCTACCCCTCAAGAAAAAAAAACACACAGCCCAAACCAGAATCATCAAAATTCGGGACCTGAGAGCCACCAGATTAACTCTGGACACTGGACCTGCCTTTTGCAATGTCACCCAGTCGTGGTACAGTCGAACAAGGCCACGGCAGTGGCCTACATAGACCATCACATAGACCAGCAATGGGCAAACTACGGCCCGCGGACCTTTTAATCCGGCCCGCGAAGCTAGGCTCCCGCTAGGCTCCTCTCACAGTCCGCCCTGAAGACCAGTGTAGCATGAAAATCTGTCTCCTATGAGGATCTGTCCCCCTCGAAGTATCTGCGCATGTGCCGGAGATCGCCAATCGGCTGCTAATGCCTGAAACTGGCACATGTGCAGATACGTCGAGGGGGACAGATCCTCATAGGAGACAGATTTTCATGCTACACTGGAACGGCGCGGGAACACGGCGAGAGGAACGCGCGGAGCAAAGGTAAGTGAATTGACACAGGGGGGACTTGGGGACTTAATATGGGGGATGAATTAATATGGGGGATGAATTACTATATGGGGGATGAATTACTATATGGGGGATGAATTACTATAGGGGGGATGAATTACTATATGGGGGATGAATTACTATATGGGGGATGAATTACTATATGGGGAATGAATTACTATATGGGGGATGAATTACTATATGGGGGATGAATTACTATATGGGGGATGAATTACTATATGGGGGATGAATTACTATGGGGGATGAATTACTATATGGGGGGATGAATTACTATATGGGGGGATGAATTACTATATGGGGGGTGAATTACTATGGGGGGTGAATTACTATATGGGGGATGAATTACTATGGGGGATGAATTTACTATATGGGGGATGAATTACTATATGGGGGATGAATTACTATGGGGGATGAATTACTATATGGGGGATGAATTACTATGGGGGATGAATTACTATATGGGGGATGAATTACTATATGGGGGATGAATTACTATATGGGGGATTAATTACTATGCTTACTATGGGGGAATATTACTATACTTACTATGGATGACACATTCACATCTTTCATCTACTCTTGGTCCGGCCCCCGGGTCCAATATATGAACCCATTGCAGCCCTCAAGTCAAAAGGTTTGCCCACCCCTGACATAGACCATCAAGGGGGCACCAGAAGTCAAGCTGCACTAAAAGAAACACTGATACTCGCCTAAGTGGAAACTCGCATTCCTGCTCTCTCAGCCATCCATATATCTAGTGTAGACAATTGTCAACCAGACTTCCTAAGCTATCAATGCCTAAATCTAGTCATAGGTGGAGAAAACCAGATGTAGACATCCTGGGCTCCAGGTTCCACAACAATCTGAAGAAATTCACAGCCAAAACAAGAGATCTTCTAGCCTTTGCAGTAGATGCTCTGGTGATTCCTTGGACTGAGTTCAAGGTTTTTTTATGCCTTCCCAGTTGCTGCGCAAAATAAGAGGAGGAAAGGATTCCAATGATTCTCACCACACCAAATTAGCACAGATCTTGGCCTCTACCAAACAAACCAGACTTATTGGTCCATGCTCCCCTATTCTGTCCTTATTCCAAGTAGCTGGCTTTATCAGCATGGCTGTTGAAACACAAGTCCTAAAAGGGGTGTTTCTGACTTTGTTATTGCCACCTTACTCAGAGCAAGAACATCCAGCCCCTACAAGATTTACCTTCATGCCATACATACATACATACAATTTACCTTCATACATGCCTTTAAATCAAATATGTCAAAAGGTCAAGCTGTTGTTGACTTTTATTGACATAGCCTGTATGCAGCGTTTGACCAGAACTCCTCTAAAACAGTGGAAGCAGCTAAAAATATGTACATTGTCCATACAGTGACCCAATATATATTAATAGTATCTTCTTTCCTATTTATTAGAGGACAGTATGTGAAAATATTGTGCAAATGGCACGTTTGAGAAATGTTCACACAAGAAAGTTGATGTGTACTCCTAAAAAACAGACTTCATACACTGCTCGAAAAAATTAAAGAAACACTTTTTTTAATCAGAGTATAGCATCAAGTCAGTTAAACTCCTGGGATATTGATCTGGTCAGTTAAGGAGCAGAGGGGTTGTTAATCAGTTTCAGCTGCCTTGGTGTTCATGAAATGAACAAGTGCATTAGATGGGCAACAATGAGACGACCCCCAAAACAGGAATGGTTTTACAGCTGGAGGCCGCTGACATTTTTTTCCCTACTCATCTTTGCTGACTGGTTTTCACTAGTTTTGCATCTGGCTAGGGTCAGTGTCACTACTGGTAGCATGAGGTGACACCTGGACCCTACAGAGGCTGTCTAACTCCTCCAGGATGGCACATCAATATGTGCCTTTGCCAGAAGGTTTGCTGTGTCTCCCAGCACAGTCTTGAGAGCATAAAAGAGATTCCAGGAGACAAGCAGCTACTCTAGGAGAGCTGGACAGGACCATAGAAGGTTCTAAACCCATCAGTAGGACCGGTATCTGCTCCTTTGTGCAAAGAGGAACAGGATGAGCTCTGTCAGAGCCCTACAAAATGGCCTCCAGCTGGCCACTGTTGTTGAATGTCTCTGACCAAACAATCAGAAACAGACTCCATGAGAATGGCCTGAGGGCCCAATGTCCTCTAGTGGGCCCTGTGCTTACTGCTCGGCACCATAGAGCTCGATTGGCATTTGCCATTGAAAACCAGAATTGGCAGGTCTGCCACTGGCACCCTGTGCTTTTCACAGATGAGAGCAGGTTCACCCTGAGTACATGCACCTGACATGACATGGTCTGGAGAAGCCGTGGAGAATGTTATGCTGCCTGTAACATCGATGAGCATGATCGTTTTGGTGGTGGGTCAGTGATGGTCTGGGCAGGCATATCCATGGAGGGACGCACAAACCTCTACAGGCTAGACAATGGCACCCTGACAGCCATAGGTATCGGGTTGAAATCCTTGGACCCATTGTCAAACACTACGCTGGTGGAGTGGGTCCTGGGTTCCTCCGGTGTACGACAATGCCTCATGTGGCGAAAGTAAGCAGGCAGTTCCTGGAGGATGAAGGAATTGATACCATTGAATGGCCCCAATGCTCGCCTGACCAAAATCCAATACGCCACCAGGTTGCAGCTCAGACTGTCCAGAAGCTCAGGGATGCCCTGGTTCAGATCTGGGAGGAAATACTTTAGGAAACCATCCGTCTCATTAGGAGCATGCCCCAATGTTGTCAGGCATGTATACAAGCACGTGGAGGCCATTCAAACAATTTTTTTGAGTACCGTTTTGAGTTGCTGCAATGAAATTTCAGCAAAATGGACTAGCCTGCTGCATCATTTTTTCACTTTGATTTTCAGGGTGTCTTTGAATTCAGCCCTCTGTAGGTTGATAATTTTCATTTCCATCAAACGATGGAGCATCCTTATGTTCCTAACACATTTCCCAGTGCATATCCGTATAGATATCCAGCATATTTTCCCCCATTGAGAGCTGATGTGTTTTCAAAGTGTTCCTTTTTATTTTTTTTGACCTGTGTATGCAAGTCTTAAAAATCACCAAACCTGTACTAAAATATATATTATATATCTGATGTAACATAGCATCTGCTTCTGCATCCGCCTGGTCCTCTGTTCCCACATTTTCCAAGTTCTTCCAGGTGTACACTTAGGCTGTCATCTGAGTGTTTTAGTTGAGGTTCCTTGATCCTTGTTTCCTTGTGGGCCTGTTAGCAGTTCTGTTTTCTATGTTTTTGCCCACCCCTCAGTTTATTACTTAGGGACATCCCATGGCCTGTGCATACAACACCTGTACTGAGCAACTAACCTCCCTGGCGGTATTCCTGAGTGTAGCTCGGGGTAGAGTTTCAGTGCCAAAAGCAGTAACCCCGAGCTACACTCGGGCTTACCATGCGGCGCTGCATAGGGAGTCCCTGCAGTGCTTACCTTGTCCTTCGCTCCCGCGATGTGTCCCCTGCAGCGTCCCCGGCCATCTCCTCCGGCCGATGCCGCCTTCTGTGTTTCGGTCCCTGTGACATCGGGACGTACGGGCGGCGGCGGGAAATTTGAAAATTTAAAAAAATGTCATTTTTTTCAAAACACATTTTTCATAGTAAAACATTGCTGTTTCAACCCATTTCACATACATATTGTCCCTAGTGCTTTGTCCTGTGCCCTGCCTGCATTTTGTCTGTTCTTTCTGCCTGGAAACTGAGAAACATCCATGGCATCCAAAAAGTGTCCCTTTTACGTCAAAAGCGGGTTTAGATCAGCTAGAGAACAGCGATAGTAAATCAGAACCACTTGCAGAATTGAGTGATAATGATTCGTGGGGAAATTCATCATCAGACACTGAAAACGATTTTGCGACTTTGCTCAGTAATGTACGAACTTGGTGTTATATTTCAAATTTCAGTGTTTTCGGTTTGATTATATTATTGAATTAAATGTAATATTATATTATTTTTTATGACTATTTATTAAATTCTAATTTATGATTTCGTGTTTCAAATTTTATCATACCCGGGATGTTTAATAGACTCTTGTTCGGACAGATTTCAGTGAGTTATCCCTAAGTATTACAGCCTACAATAAAAAAACTACATATTTCCATGCAAAATAATGGTACCGCTTTCAGCACCAAAAATCTGAAATAATCATACCGCTAGGGAGGTTAACATACTCGGAATTTCAACTTGCCTGTACGTACAGGGCATAGGCCCCTTCCCTCTGTTTTTAATCTCCTTATTGCTTGCTAAATACTGGAGTGTCAAAAGGCTGTTGGGGTTATACTCTAAGAGCAGCCCCAGCAAGTTATTTTATTTTTACCAGTGTCCAGTCATCTGAAGTTAACCAGCATATAACCCATGGTGTTTGCATACAAGTGCGGTGTCCTGTACTGTGTTCCAAGATAAAAAAAAATTGCAGTAAGTCAAAATGCCTAAATATTTTGCCTTTTAGTTCTACATTTAACACAAAAATAAGGATTTTTATTTGAGCCACGTGACTGTATTTTTCAAATCTTTTAGGCCTCCTTTACACCATACGTGCAGAAAAACCTGATGGAAACTGACTTGCAGATTTCACTTGCAGAGACATCATTTCATTACATTTCATGCACTTTTCAGTAAGTTTTATACATGTTGCAGATTCCTGCACAGAAAAAATTCACACATGATGCTAGTGTTGTGGTGTGAACAGGGTGCATAGAAAACAATTGTTTTTTCTTTTTGGTTTTTTTTTTTGTGTCCTTGCAGAATACCTGCATAAGAATTCATGTCTCTGCACATAGTGTGTACGAGGCCTAAGGCTCAACTGGAAATAACCATCATTTCCTCTTCTAGTCATACAAGTGTAAATAAGTAGATGTCTCTTACTGACACTTTACTACTTACTGTACCCATTTAGTTGTTTAATGTAAACTTTTGATAGTCTTTTTTTTTTTTTCTTTTGCTGTTTTAGAATGAATCCCAAATCTTTCCACCAAGTACTGGTGGTGCAGAGAAAATGTGTAGTGACCTTAACATTCCCTTGCTGGGAAAGGTCCCCTTAGACTCAAACATAGGTAAGTCCTGGTTGATTTTAAGCCAGTTATCCAGTTGCCATCCATTCTAATTGCCAGCCTGACAGGATAGTGCAATGTCATAAAGCTTTTCTAATTTGTAAATATGTTGTGCAGATACTGTTTTTACACTTTTAACACATATTTCAAATATTTTGGTCTCCAGTAAATCTGGGAACTCAGAAGTCTCCCCAACATATATATAATGGTGGTTCTCATGGAGTAGCTACAGGCATCACTGAAGCCACTGTGTCCACTTCTGCAACCCTCCATCTAGTCTTACAGCCATTTGTTGCCTGTGCCACCTACTTTGTACTGAAAATATTTTATTGTGCTGAAAGCTGCAAAGCAGGGGGAAGAGGCAATATTTAGTGCCAGTAGCAAAACAGAGGCAAGGCAACATGTACTGCCCCACATATGTCTACTTTTAACTAGTACCATCCTGTTAGTGTCCTGCACTGTTAACACATATGCACACTTTAACCACTATAAGTAGTGATCAGCTACTAGTGAGTTAAAAAAAAAATGGTTCCCCTTGATATAGGCTGCATAGTTAATATATATTAGTGAATCATACAGTTTGAGCTTTGTGTGTTCTTGTGACATTATTTTGACATATTACTTGTGTAGATTGTTTCATTGTATTCCTTCGGTTAATCTCTAGGCAAATAATTGCTAGTAATTTTAGTACCATAACTGAGCTTTTGTGCTCAGTGCCTAAAATGTAGTTCAATCCTATCACATGTTTTGAAAATGTCTATGGATACCAGCTGTGTAAGTTTAGGGCATGGTGTATATACTTTATATGTGTATACAGTGGGGAAAATAATTATTTGATCCCCTACAGATTTTTTAAGTTTGCCCACTTACAAAGAAATGAAGGGCCTATAATTTTTATCATAGGTGTATTTTAAATGATATATACAGTGGGGCAAAAAAGTATTTAGTCAGCCACCAATTGTGCAAGTTCTCCCACTTAAAAAGATGAGAGAGGCCTGTAATTGGCATCATAGGTAGACCTCAACTATGAGAGACAAAATGAGAAACAAAATCCAGACACTCACATTGGCTGATTTGGAAAGAATTTATTTGCAAATTATGGTGGAAAATAAGTATTTAGTCACCTACAAACAAGCAAGATTTCTGGCTCTCACAGACCTGTACCTTCTTCTTTAAGAGGCTCCTCTGTCCTGCACTCATTACCTGCATCAATGGCACCTGTTTGAACTTATCAGTATAAAAGACACCTGTCCACAACCTCAAACAGTCACACTCCAAACTCCACTATGGTGAAGACCAAAGAGCTGTCGAAGGACACCAGAAACAAAATTGTAGTCCTGCACCAGGCTGGGAAGACTGAATCTGCAATAGGCAAGCAGCTTGGTGTGAACAAATCAACTGTGGGAGCAATAATTAGAAAATGGAAGACATACAAGACCACTGATAATCTCCCTCGATCTGGGGCTCCACACAAGATCTCACCCCGTGGGGTCAAAATAATCACAAGAATGGTGAGCAAAAATCCCAGGACCACACGGGGGGACCTAGTGAATGACCTGCAGAGAGCTGGGACCAACGTAACAAAGGCAACCATCAGTAACACACCAAGCTGCCAGGGACTCAGATCCTGCAGTGCCAGACGTGTCCCCCTGCTTAAGCCAGTACATGTCCGGACCCATCTGAAGTTTGCTAGAGAGCATTTGGATGATCCAGAAGAGGATTGGGAGAATGTCATATGGTCAGATGAAACTGTTTGGTAGAAACAATTCGTTGTGAGAGAATGCTGAGTTGCATCTAAAGAACACCATACCTACTGTGAAGCATGGGGGTGGCAACATCCTGCTTTGGGGCTGTTTCTCCGCAAAGGGACCAGGGCGACTGATCCATGTACAGGACAGAATGAATGGGGCCATGTATCGTGAGATTTTGAGTGCAAACCTCCTTCCATCAGCAAGGGCATTGAAGATGAAACGTGGCTGGGTCTTCCAACATGACAATGATCCCAAACATACCACCTGGGCAACGAAGGAGTGGCTTCGTAAGAAGCATTTCAAGGTCCTGGAGTGGCCTAGCCAGTCTCCAGATCTCAACCCCATAGAAAACCTTTGGAGGGAGTTGAAAGTCCGTGTTGCCCAGCGACAGCCCCAAAACATCACTGCTCTAGAGGAGATCTGCATGGAGGAATGGGCCAACATACCAGCAACAGTGTGTGCCAACCTTGTGAAGACTTACAGGAAATGTTTGACCTCTGTCATTGCCATCAAAGGATATATAACAAAGTATTGAGATGAACTTTTAATATTGACCAAATACTTATTTTCCACCATAATTTGCAAATAAATTCTTTCCAAGTCAGCCAGTGTGATTGTCTGTCTGGATTTTTTTTTTCATTTTGTCTCTCATAGTTGAGGTCTACCTATGATGCCAATTACAGGCCTCTCTCATCTTTATAAGAAGGTTCTCACCCAGAATTTTACCATACATGGCCCCGGCAAAGTCGGCTTGTACCTTAAGCGGAGAACAAGCCCCAAAGCATAATGTTTCCACCTCCGTGCGTGACTGTAGGGATGCTGTTCTTAGAGTCAGCATTTTTCTTCCTCCAAACATAGCGAGTCGAGTTAATGTCAAATAGCTCAATTTTGGTCTGATCTGATAACAGCACTTTCTCCCAATCCTTCTCTGACTCATTTACAAACTTCAGATGAGCCTGTACGTGTGCCTTCTTGAGGAGGGGGACCTTGTGGGTGCTGCAAGATTTCAATCCACGGTGGTGTATTGTGTTACCAATGGTTTGATTGGTGACTGTGGTCCAACTACCTTTTTAGATCATTCACAAGCTCCTCCTGTGTAATTCTGGGCTGATCGCGCACTTTCCTCATGATCATCCTTACCCCAGGAGGTGAAATCTTGCATGGAGCTCCAGACCAAGGGTGATTGTTGGTTATTTTGTATTTCTTTCATTTGCAAATTATCACTCCAACAGTTGTTTCCTTCTCACCAAGCTTCTTGCTGATAATCTTGTAGCCTATTACAGCCTTGTGCAGATCTACAGTCTTGTCCCTGACATCCTTTGACAGCTCTTTGGTATTGCCAATGCTGGTAAGGTTTAAACGGAAGAAAGAGAGATTCTGTGGACAGGTGTCTTTTATACATATAATGGGTTGTCGTCAGAAGCACTTTTTTAAGTTGACAGAACTAATCTGTGCACCACATGAGCACATAGCCAGTCTGTGGGAGCCAGAATTATTGTTGGTGGAGAAACCCTTGTTGGCGGCAATCCCGTACCAACCAAGTACGAAGCCATGTTTTGCTTGGAGATCAAATACTTATTTTACTCACTAAACTGCAACTCAATTTGTATCATGTGTTTTTTCTTTATTTTTGGTTGATATTCTGTCTCTTATTTAAAATACACCTATGATAAAAATTATAGACCCTTCATTTCTTTGTAAGTGGGCAAACGTGCTAAATCTTCAGGGTATAAAATAATTATTTTCCCCACTGTATGTCCCAGTCAAGTCTTAGGGTAGAAATAGTACCTTAATTGCTGTTTTAATTGTTTTTTGTCTATAATGAGAAGATTCAAATGTGTGTTGTTTTCTTTCACTTTTTCTTAAGGAAAGAGCTGTGATATGGGTACGTCTTTTTTCAGTGAGATTCCGGACTCACCAGCAACTGTGGTATACCGAAAAATAATACAGAGTAAGTGCCACAAAATCAATTGATAATATAAATATAAAAATATTTATAACTCTATCATGCAGAGTGAAACATCCTTGTAACAGTCGCTGCAAATGTTCACATCAGGAAAGTGAGAGTATCTATACCCAAAACTTTTTTTTTTTTGGATAGAGTGGGGAAGGATTAGAGCTCCTGTCAGGTTTTACTGCAGTTGGAGGCTATGTTGTGAGAGATTCCCTCACTTCCTGTCTCCACCCGAACTTCTTAGGCCTCATGCACACTTACAATTATACTATTCATACCACTCCAAACCACTGACATATACTACATAAATAATTAAATATACCCTAGTAGCATAAATCCACCTTCACCCTTGAAGTTGT
The DNA here is from genome assembly GCF_062004578.1 of Staurois parvus. Lineage (NCBI taxonomy): Eukaryota > Metazoa > Chordata > Amphibia > Anura > Ranidae > Staurois > Staurois parvus. The sequence goes on from NW_028317996.1 coordinate 3,400,837, forward strand.
CAAATTGATAATCAAAAAATGCCACTCAATATAAATAATAAATCAAAAACATACAAAATCCCCCCCCCAAAAAAAAATCAAAATATGTCCAAAATTCTAAAGTCCAAAACTATAACCCCAGTGTTTGTAGTTGTCAAATATGTGATTCCACACCGTAATCTCAATATTAGAGCCTCCCACAGGCTTGCACGATCAAAATCACTTCAAAGAAAAAGAAAAGAAAAAAACAGTGCATTATTCTTTTACATAAACTTTGAGTGAATGCACTCCACAATAAACACACTTGTGAATCCTCTATAGTGATTAGAATGCAAGTGTATAAGTGAAACATGCGTTGTGCCACACAGGTGAAAAACCGTGTTCACTTCTATTAAAGTAAGGAATAAATACCCTTACCAGAGCAACAAAATAATTAAGCCCTATCCAAATAGCAATGGAAGTTCTATAGCCCTCGAAAGGATCCTTATGGTTATCCCTCTCTCCTTCTATCCTCAGGATCCATCAACAAGTCCGTTCCATACTACTCCTTACACCATACTCTACCAAATTGCCAAATATATGGGGAATATAATAGTGTAATACCGCCACTGTACCATGTAATACCTTTATTCAGTGTACTCACAATATGCCCTCCTTAAAACCGCATTGATCCAGTAATATCAGACCTCTTTAACAATCCTCTGCAATCTCCAGATAGTTTGGTGTGCTTTTGCCACTACTAAAATGCCCGCCTCCCCATTTCCGGTCCTCTCTTGCCTTTCAGCAATCCTCTGCAGTCTCCAGATTGTTTGGTGTGCTTTTGCTACTACTAAAATGCCCGCCACCCCACTTCTGGTCCTCTCTTGCCTTTCAGCAATCCTCTGCAGTTTCCAGATTGTTTGGTGTGCTTTTGCCACTACTAAAATGGCCGCCGCCTCACTTCCAGTTCTCGTGTGCGTCTGACGTCACTTCCCTTTGACGCGTTTCGTCAGCCGACTGGTTGTGTGAAGTAGAAGTATCATTTGCAATACTCCTCTTACATCATTAAGTATGTGAGTGCTTCATAGTACTTCACTCACCACAAAATATAAAAATGCAGGATGGCAAATTTACAAAATGGTATTATTTTTAATAATATTCATCTTGAGTTCTTCATTTAACCCTTTGGCTGCCAGGTTGGTTAGGGTATAACAAAAGTTTTCCGTGTGGCATAATTTTTTGAATTTCTCAGCAAAGGACTCACATTTCAAGATGGCCTCTATGACCCAGACATGTAACCCTAATATGGATTTATTGTGCTTTTGTCAGGACACACTGGTTAATGCTGCCCTGCTCAATTAGCCTGCGATACTCCCCAAACCTGCACCTCTTGGTCCTAATAGTTCTACCAAAATACAGCAGAGCACAAGGACATGAGAGGCAGTATACCACAAATTGAGAAGCACATGTATAAGGCCGTCAGATCTTATTAATATCGTCAGTAAAGCTTTTTTGTCCATGCTCAACAAATTGACACAAGAGGACATTAACCTTTCTCTATTGCTACATACTAACCAAATTGCAAAACGATATATGAGGGTTTTGGCAAAACAATTAATTTGCCTCTGACATAAATTCAGGAGATGCATAGATTGTCATCTGGAATGGCCCTTCTACTATAGATCTCTTTTTGTCAAACATTACAATGACAATTCAATGGACCTTTCTTTTACCCATATATGGGATGCTAATACGCTAGTGCAGGGCTCAAAATTTCAAGTCCTGAGATACTAGCCAGACCTTAAGAGTTACTTGCCACCAGTTGTCCTACCCAACCTCTATCCAACACGGCCCCTAAATACATCCCAGTAAATTATCTCTTGAAATTACATTATTAAATGTTTTATGCAGGTTAAAGTTCCAAAAATAAATATTAACAACAACAACAAGTTGAACATTATTAACATAAAGCAGTGTAACACCTCCCTCATCCCATGTCCTCCTCTTCCAGTACCATCTCCTCCATCCCACATCCTCTTCTAGCACCATCTCCTCCATCCCATGCTGTCTTCTTCAAGTACCATCTCCCCCATCCCATGTCCTCCTCCTCCAGTCCTATCTCCTCCTGACACCTGCTGCAGGGAGGAATCCGTTCTCCCGCAGAAGCCAGACACTGCTCCTGTCATAGAGGAGAAGCTTGAGAGGCGCGGAAGTTCCACTACTGCCGGCAGCCTAATTTAGTGGGGCACATGGGGGGCAGGAAATAACCTGGGGGGGGGGGGGGAGTGCAGCACGGATCATGACTACATCACACAGAGTAAAGCCACTCTAGATGAATTTTCTGCCAAAGGTAATGATTAGGGAGCCTTAGAGGTCATTGAGGTTATCTAACGTTACCCCTCCAAAAAACACATCTGCCAGGGAACTTTTTTCAATATTAAGTTCAATACCCAATTTCACTGTATGCATAGACAGAATGGAGATATTTTTTAACATTGGTGAAATCAAATGCAGGACCCCAAATTGGGTCCTGTCTTACCTCCTAAACCAAAATTTGAATACCGTAAAGTCCCAAACATTGGCAATAAAATTGCTCCCAGTAAAATAGGATCCTCACTCTTGCCAAATTGTCAACAAGTATCAATGCACAAATGTTAAATGCTCCATGTGTCAACTTGTTCAGCATGGACAAAAAAGCTTCAATGACGATACGAAGATCTACCATTTGACAGTTTTCTGTATCTGTGTTTCTGAATTGGTGGTATATTGCCTCTCGTGTCCCTGTGGTTTGCTGTATGTTGGCGGAACCATAGGGACCATGAGGTGCAGTTTGGAGGAGCATTGTAGGCTAATCAAGCAGGGAATCCCTGACCAGTGTGCCCCGACTATTTTCGTACAAGCACAATTAATCCACCGTAGGGTTACAAGTCTGAGTCATAAAGGCCATCCCTAAATGTGGGTCCTATGCCAGAAGGTTAAATGAAGAACCTACTAATACTATTTTGTAAATTTGCTATCCTGCAGACATAAATATCTGTTTGTGTGTATCTATTTTTTTTTTTAAATGTACAGCGGGCAAAATAAGTATTGAACATATCACTATTTTTCTCAGCAAATATATTTCTAAAGGTGCTATTGACATGAAATTTTCACCACATCGGTAACAACCCATGCAATCCATATATAGAAAGAAACCAAAACAAATAAATTCAGTTATGTGTAATAAAATGGAATAACACAGGGAAAAAGTATTGAACATATGAAGGAGGTGCAAAAGGGCATGGAAAGCCAAGACACCAGCTGAAATCTATGAGTAATCCTGCCCCTTGTCTGCAAATTAATATCAGCTGGTTTATTCTCAACTGATGGCCTCGAAAAAGCTGTCTCGTTTCCAAGGTGTCACACAGCAAACATCTCATGATGGATAAAATCAAAGAGCACTCTCAAGATCTTTGCAACCTTATTGTTGCAAAACATACTCATGGCATTGGTTACAGAATGATTTCCAAACTTTTGAATGTTCCAGTGAGCACTATTGGGGCCATAATCCAGAAGTGGAAAGAACATAATTTCACCATAAACCGGCCACGACCAAGTGCTCCTCGCAAGATTTCTGAGAGAGGAGTGGAAAGAATTATCAGAAGAGTTGTCCAAGAGCCAAGGACCACTTTTGGAGAACTTCAGAAAGACCTGGAATTGGTAGGTACAATTGTTTCAAAGAAAACGAAAGTGGTGCACTCAACCGCCATGGCCTGTATGCACACTCACCACGCAAGACTACATTGCTGAAGAAAGAGCGTGTTCAAGCTCATTTAACCACTTGCCCTCCAGAAGATATGACCAGGCCATTTATTGCGATATGGCGCTGCGTTCCTTTAACTGACAATTGCACAGTCATGCAATGCTGTACCCAAAATAAATTTATTTCCTTTGTTCCCACAAATATAGCCTTCTTTTGGTGGTATTTGATCACCTCTGCGGTTTTTACTTTTTGCGCTACAAACAAAAAAAACTGACAATTTTGAAAAAAAAAAAAGTTATTTTCTGCTATAAAACATACCCAATAAAAACATTTTAAAAATCAAATTTCTTCATAAATTTAGTCCAAAATGTATTCTGCTACATATTTTTGGTAAAAAAAATCCCATGAATTGTAGATTGATTAGTTTGCACAAAAGTTATAGCGACTACAAGCTATGGTGCATATACTGGAATTTTATTTATTTTTTTAATACTAGTAATGGCAGCGATCAGCGACTTACAGTGGGACTGCAATATTGCGGTGGACATTTTTACTGACACTTTGTGAGAACCAGTGACACTAATACAGTGATCAGTGCTAAAAATATACACTGACTGTACTAATGACACTGGTTGGGAAGGGGTCAATATCTAGGGTTTATCAAAGGGTTAACTGTGTGCCTAGCTATGTGCTTGGTGTACAGTAGGTGGTGCTTTTTACTAGAGGAAATGATTAGATTGTGTTATCAGCTCTGAAGAGACAGATGATCCATGACTTCCCCCTGTCACAACAGGGCTGTGACTATGTAAACATATAGATCCAGCTCTGTTCTTCCTCCTGCAGGTGCTGGCGAAACTTGTAGATCAGTTTGTGCTGGGACATTTCACAGCAGAAGCGAACCTCTAGCGGTTCATGTGTTCCCCTGTGTGGTGGGTGTGCAAAATCATTATATATATATATATATATATATATATATATATATATATATATATATATCTCAATGGGCAAAAATATCATGCTGGATGTCTGTACTGATATGAACTGGGTAATGTGTTAGGAACGTAAGAATGCCCCATCATTTGATGGAAATGAAAATTATCAACCTACAGAGGACTGAATTCAAATACACCCTGAAAAGTGAAAAACTGATGCAGCAGGCTAGTCCATTTTGCTGAAATTTCATTGCAGCAACTCAAAACGGTACTCAGTAGTTTTTATGGCTCCCACATGCTTGTATGCATGCCTGACATTGTCGAGGCATGCTCCTAATGAAACAACGGATGGTGTCCTGCGGTATTTCCTCCCAGATCTGGACCTGGGCATCACTGAGCTCCTGAACAGTCTGAGGTGCAGCCTGGCGGTGTCGGATGGACTGAAACATGATATCCTAGAGGTGCGCTATTGGATTTAGGTCAGGCGGGTGTGCGGGCTATTCAATGGTATCAATTCCTTTATCCTCCAGGTACTGCCTGCGTACTCTCCGCACATGAGGCCGAGCATTGTCGTGCACCAGGAAGAACCCAAGACCCACTGCACCAGCGTCGGGTCTGACAATGGGTCCAAGGATTTCATCCTGTTACCTAATGGCAGTCAGGATGCCATTGTCTAGCCTGTAGAGGTCTGTGCATCCCTCCATGGATATGCCTCCCCAGACTATCACTGACCCACCACCAAACAATCATGCTGAACAATGTTACAGGCTGCATAACGTTCTCCATGACTTCTCTAGACCCTTTCACATCTGTCACATGTGATCAGGGTGAACCTGCTATCACCTGTGAAAAGCACAGATCGCCAGTGGCGGATCTGCCAATTCTAGTGTTCAATAGCAAATGCCAACCGAGCTCTATGGTGCCGAGCAGTGAGCACAAGGCCCACTAGAGGATGTTGGGCCTACAGGCCAATCTCATGAATGTATTGTTTGGTCAGAAACATTCACACCAATGGCCTGTTGGAGGTCATTTTGTAGGGCTCTGGCAGTGCTCATCCTGTTCCTCCTTGCACAAAGGAGCAGATACCGGTCCTGCTGATGGGTTCAGGACCTTCTACGGCCCTGTCCAGTTCTCCTAGAGTAGCTGTCTGTCTCCTGGAATCTCCTCCATGCTCTTGAGACTGTGCTGGGAGACATAGCAAACCGTCTACAAATGGCACGTATTGATGTGCCATCCTGGAAGAATTGGACTGCCTGTGCAACCTCTGTAGGGTCCAGGTATCGCCTCATGCTACCAATAGTGACACTGAACCTAGCCAAATACAAAACTAATGAAAAACTAAGATGAATAGGGAAAAAAAAATGTCAGTGGCCTCCAGCTGTAAAACCATTCCTGTTTTGGGGGTCGTCTCATTGTTGCCCATCTAATGCACCTGTTGATAATTTCATTAACACCAAAGCAGCTGAAACTGAATAACAACCCCCTCTGCTACTAAACTGACCAGATCAATATCCCAGTACCCAGGAGTTAAATTGACTGGATGCTGTACTCTGATTAGAAAGTGCTCCTTTAATTTTTTGGAGTAGTGTGTGTATGTAATATATATATATATATATATATATATATATATAAGTTTGCTGCACAACCTTTAGACAAGCCTGTGAAATACTGGGAGAATATAGTCTGGTCAGATATAATGCCATAATACCCACCATGGTTAGAGGTCAAATGGCACTGCACATCACCTCAAAAACGCCATACCAACAGTGAAGTTTGGATATAGGACCATCAAGGTGTGGGGCTGTTTTTCAGCTTACGGGACTGGCAGACTTCATATCATTGAAGGAAGGATGAATGGAAAAATGTACCAAGACATTCTTGATAAAAATCTGCTGCCATCAGGATGATGAAGATGAAACGAGGGTGGACATTTCAGCAAGACAAGGATCCCAAAGCCAAGGAAACTCAACTGGTATCAAAGAGAGAAAATAAAACTGCTAGAATGGCCTAGCAAATCACCTGACTTGAATCCAATAGAAAATCTGTGGAAAGAACTAAAGATCAGAGTTGATGGAAGAATGGGCCAAAATCACACCTGAGCAATGCATGCGACTAGTTTCTCCATACAGGAGGCATCTTGAAGCTGTCATTACCAACAAAGTATTTTGTATGAGGGATTAAATACATTTCAGTTAGCCTGTTCAATACTTTTTCACTGTGTCATTCCATTTTATTATACATAACTTGATTTCTGAACTTATTTATTTTGATTTATTTTTTATGTATGGATTGTTACTGACGTAAAAATTTCATGTCAAAAGCACCTTTAGAAATTTACACTGTATTGTCAAAAGTATTGGGCCACACCTCCAAATCATTGGATTCAGGTGTTCCAATCACCTCCATGGCCACAGGTGTATAAAATCAAGTACCTAGGTATGCAGACTGCTTCTACAAACATTTGTGAAATAATAGGTCGTTCTCAGGAGCTCAGTGAATTCAAGTGTGGTACCATGATAGGTTGCCACCTGTGCAATAAGTCCATCCATGAATTTGCTTGCTACTAAATATTCCACGGTCAGCTGTTAGCGGTATTATAACAAAGTGGAAGCAACTGGGAACAACAGCAACTCAGCCACAAAGTGGTAGGCCATGTAAAATGACAGAACGAGGTCAGCGCATGCTGAGGTGCACAGTGCACAGAAGTTGCCAACTGTCTGAAAAGTCAATAACTAAAGACCCTCAAACTGCATGTGGCCTTCAGATTAGCACAACAACAGTGCATAGAGAGCTTCATGGAATGGGTTTCCATGGCCGAGCAGCTTCATCCAAGCCTTACATGACCAAGTGCAATGCAAAGTGTCAGATGCAGTGGTGTAAAGTACACCGCCACTGGACTCTAGGGCAGTGGAGATACAGTGTCTTGAAAAAGTATTTATACCCCTTGAAATTTTCCACATTTTGTCATGTTACAACCAAAAATGTAAATCTATTTTATTGGGATTTATGTGATAGACCAACACAAAGTGGCACATAATTGTGAAGTGGAAGGAAAATGACAAATGGTTTTTAAACTTTTTGACAAATATCTGAAAAGTGAGGCGTTCATTTGTATTCAGCCCCCCTGAGTCAATACGTTGTAGAACCGCATTTCACTGCAATTACAGCTGCAAGTCTTTTTGGGGATGTGTCTATCAGCTTTGCACATCTAGAGTGACATTTTTGCCCATTCTACTTTGTAAAATAGCTCAAGCTCTGGCAGATTAAGTGGAGAGCGTCTGTGAACAGCAATTTTCAAGTCTTGCCACAGATTATTAATTGGATTTTGACTGGGCCATTCTAACACATGAATATGCTTTGATCTAAACCATTCAATTGTAGCTCTGACTGTATGTTTAGAGTCATTGTCCTGCAGGTAGGTGAACCTCTGCCCCAGTCTCAAATCTTTTGCAGACTCTTAACAGTTTTTCTTTTTCTAAGATTGCCCTGTATTTGGCTCCATCCATCTTCCAATCAACTCTGACCAGCTTTCCTGTCCTTGTTGAAGAAAAGCATCCCCACAACATGACACTGCCACCACCATGTTTCACGTTGGGGATGGTGTGTTGAGGGTGATGTGCAGTGTTCGTTTTCCGCCACACATAATGTTTTGCTTTAAGGCCAAAAAGTTCAATTTTGGTCTCATTTGACCAGAGCACCTTCTTCCACCTGTTTGCAGTTTTCAAGAAGCCATGTGGGGGACACAGCAAACGGGACTTCTTATGGGTTTCTTTCAACAATGGCTTTCTTCTTGCCACTCTTCCATAAAGGCCAGATTTGTGGCGTGCACGACTAATAGTTGTCCTGTGGACAAATTCTCTCACCTGAGCTGTGGATCTCTGCAGCTCCTCCAGAGTTACCAAGGGCCTCTTGGCTGGCTGTTTCTCTGATTAATGCTCTCCTGGTCCGACCTATTAGTTTAGGTGGACGGCCATGTCTTGGTAGGTTTGCAGTTGTGCCACACTCTTTCCATTTTCATATGATGGATTGAACAGTGCTCCATGGGATGTTCAACGCTTGGGATATTTTTTTTATAACCTAACCCTACTTTTAAACATCTCCACAACTTTGTCGGACCTATCTGGTGTGTTCCTTGGTCTTCATGATACTGTTTGTTCACTAATGTTCTCTAACAAACCTCTGAGGGCTTCACAGAATTAAATTACACACAGGTGGACTGTATTTACTAATTAGGTGACTTCTGAAGGCAATTGGTTCCACTAGATTTTAGTTAGGGGTATCAGAGTAAAGGGGGCTGAATACAAATGCACTCCACACTTTTCAGATTTTTATTTATAAAAAAATGTTGAAAACCATTTATCATTTTCCTTCCACTTCACAATTATGTGCCACTTTTGTGTTTGGTCTATCACATAAAATCCCAGTAAAATACATTTACATTTTTGGTTGTAACATGACAAAATGTGGAAAATTCCAAGGGGTATGAATACTTTTTCAAGGCACTGTATGTTCTCTGGAGCGATGAGTCGCACTTCTCTGTCTGGCCATCCAATGGACGTGTCTGGGTTTTACAGTTGCCAGGAGAACGGTACTTGCCTGACTGCATTGTGCCAAGTGTAAAGTTTTGTGGAGGGGGGATTATGGTGTTGGGTTTATTTTCAGGGATGTGCTTGGCCCCTTAGTTTCAGTGAAGGGAACTCTTAAGACGTCAGCATACCAAGACATTTTGGACAATTTCATGCTCCCCACTTTATGGGAACATTTTGGGGATGGCCCCTTCCTGTTCCAACATGACTGTGCAGCAGTGCCCAAAGCAGGGTTCATAAAGACATGGATGAGCGCGTTTTGGGTGGAGGAACTTGACTGGTCTGCACAGAGTCCTGACCTCAACCTGATAGAACACCTTTGGGATGAATTAGAGCAGAGACTGTGAGCCAGGCCTTCTCATCGGACATCAATGCCTGACTTTACAAATGCGCTTCTGGAAAAATGGTCAAACACTCCCATAGACACACTCCTAAACCTTGTGGACAGCCTTCCCAGAAGAGTTGAAGCTGTTATAGCTGCAATCGGTGGGCCAACTCAATATTGAACCCTACGGACTAAGACTGGGATGCCATTAAAGTTTATGTGCGTGTAAAGGCAGGCGTCTCAATACTTTTGGCAATATAGACTATTTACTGAGAATGGTGACGTGTTCAATACTTATTCTACTTTCTATATTTTTTTTTTTTTTTGTAGTGTTTTTTTTGAGCCTTAAGAATTTTTTTTCAGTTTGATATCTCTTTGTTGTATAATTTTTTCAGCATAGCGTAGCTGGTCTTTTCTAGTCCATTTTTAATTCTCCCTCCTTTTATTCCCTGACAAGTGCCTCATCTATGCTTATTTATGCATTCAATAGTCATTTTGATTTTCATTTACCATAGTACCATATCTTTCCTTTTTTTTTTTTCCCCACTTGGGTTTAATTAATTCACAGCAGTGCTGCTAAGCCTTGCAGTCTGCCAATTATCCTTCCCTGTTATGTCTGAATATCTCAGTCAGGTCCAGTATAAAAAGCAGTCTTGCACCTATTTGGCTATTCTTGAAAAAGAGGGCATAGCCCTTGAACCATATTGTCATTCTCTCTCCTGTCACAACACATTCCCAATGCAGGCTTTGCTATTTCTCACAGAAGCTTGCTGTTCTCCCGAGTGCGATTCTGCACCATATGGAGACTGGTTATATGTGGCCTGACAACTGCAGATTCAACCCTGTTTTCCAGCAGGCCTCAACACTGCCTGTGCAGAGTGTATACAGTGAATTCAACCAGCTTTTCTGCTCCTGATAGCTGTTACACACATTCATTCAATGTGGCTACTTCTGTACTACTCCAGGTTCTGCTATTTTAAATGGAAATTTGCACTTTTATTTTTGGATATGTTGATCTCATTTTAACCCTTGCTGTGCCCGTTTGCTTATTATCTTCCATGAGAACTCTGGCCTGAGCCCCCTTCCTGTCCAGGCCAATTTTCAACTTTCAGTGCTATCATACTTTGAATGACAATTGCGCGGTCATGCAGCACTGTACCCGTATGAATTTTTTAGCATTTTTTGAGACAGATAAAGCTTTAATTTGGTGGTATTTATTCACCACTGGGATTTTTATTTTTTTTGCTATGTAAATGAAAAAGTCCAAAAATTTTGAAAAAAGGGTTTTTCTTATAAAATTTTGCAAATAAATATTTCATCATAAATCTTGGGCAAAATTTATTCCGTTATCTTTTTAGTAAAAAAAAAACTCAAATTAGTTTATAACCAAAAATTATAATTTTTAAACTTTTTTTTAACATTTTTATTTTTTTTATATTATTTGTATTTTTTTTTAATACTGTTACCCTAGCAGTACAGTGTCACCATGGTGACACTGTACTACTTGTGGGGGGTTATGATTTTTTTTTTTTTTTTACTGATTGCTTTTGCAGCCATAAAGGCTGCAAAAGCAATCATTTCTCCTCTCTGGCTGCATTCTTGCAGCCATTGAGAACTACTGTGTGAGTGTGATTGGTCACAGCTTGTCACATGGTACAAGGCTGTTGTGAATAGCCTTGTACCATGTGACCTCTGTGATCATTCACAGATTTCACACGTAGTAAGCAATGATGTCAGATGTGATCACTGATTGGCCAATCAGTGATCACATGATCGGGACCTCGCAGAGAGGTCCCTACGACGATCAGTGTTCCACTGTGTCCTGAGGACACAGCGGGCACTGGATCGCGGTGCTGCACGCTCTCAGGGAGCACGCACAAGCAGGGGAGGCCGTTTATAAATGGTCACCTGACCCTGCACTACCACTGTCCGGCCGTTTATATACAACGGCCGGACGGGAGGTGGTTAAAGGAGCAGCAGAGATTTATTTTCCTTTATCCTTGAAAGCCATACAACCAGCAATTCTATTATCAAGTTTTATGGTATCGTATAAAGGTCGTATGTGGTTGATCCACCTTTTAGTATCTCTTGGTCTTATGTGTGCTTTACTATATGTTATTGTCTTCTTCCATATGCTGCTGGTGCCTTTAAACAGGCTTTTTTAACATGCAGTAATGCATCACAAACCCAAAATAAACTTCTCACTAAACACATGTGTACACGTGCTTGAAAACACATGGTTGTGAGGCCTCAGTCTAAGAGATGTTGCGATGAGCACTTGGCATAGGAAATATACAGGGAAAATATGTAGTATTTTGTTTCCATTAATAAAATTGTATATTTACTGTACGTATTGTTATTTATCTTATTTTTCTTTTGTAGGAATTCAAGATTTTTGTGCTGAGAGGAACACTGACCAGTGATGACTTTTATGACATCAGATGAAAAAAGCATTTTACAACTTATTGCACTGTGGCTGTTTTTTTAAATCTTACAGCTTCATAATTACCTTTTTATTCAGTGTTTGTTACATTTTTACCACTTCAATACAGGGCACTTTTACCCCCTTCCTGCCCAGGCCAATTTTCAGCGCACTCAATTTAAATTACAATTGCACATTCATGCAACCCTGTACCCAAACTAAATTTGTATAATATTTTTTTCACACAAATAGAGCTTTCTTTTGGTGGTATTAAACCATTTGCACTCCTGAGGATTTACCCCCCTTCCTGACCAGGCCATTTTTTGCATTAAGGCGCTGCTTTACTTAAACTGACCACTTGAAAAAATAAAAAACATTTTTGCACATAAATAATTGTTCTTCATAATTTTAGTTCAAAATGTATTCTGCTACATTTCTTTGAAAATAACACAAATTAACCCATATTATTTAGTTTGTAGGAAAGTTAGAGTCCACAAACTGTGGTATATATATTTGAAAATTGATCAATCCTGATGTACTGATGGTACTGATCTAATTTCTTGAGGCCCAAAAATGTCAGGAGGGTCCCTCAAATTGCCCCTTTTTTGAATGTAGACAGTCTGCGGTATTTAGTAAGAGGTATGGCAAGTTTTTGGAAGTTGTAATTTTTTTTGGAAAATTAAGAACTTCCAATTTTTTATTACTTTTTTATTTTATAAAACACTGTGACCAAAGCATTATGTTACCATACTAATATTGTACTACTCTGGGGAAGTGATTTTTTTTTTTTGATTGCCTATAGCAGTGAATTTTACTGCTATAGGCAAGCATTTAACTGAATGAAATCGATTCATTCACTGTTTTTTTTGGTTGTGATTAGCTGTGATTGGCCACAGGTAATCACATGACACAGCTGGGCTGTGATTGGCCCAGTCTGTGATCACTGTGACCAGTCACAGCTAACAATACAATTGTATACAATGGATAGCATGAAAGGAAGCCAACCATTGTATACAATTGTCATGTGGCCTGCTGTGATTGGTCACAGCAGGTCACATGGTACTGGCAACAGACCGGTACACAGATCAGTCATCAGCTGTGTCCTATGGACACAGCCAGTGACAGATCTTGCCGCAGTGTGGCCCTGCAGGCACGTTCAAGTCGGCAATCCAGGAGGACATCATGCCCATCTGGACCAACGAGAGTCTCGCTCGACCATCGTTCTCCTTTAGGCCAAGCAGGAACTGTTTAACAAATATCAGTTATCCTGGTTTTATTTGCATAAAATCTTATTTATTACCTAGAGATTCTGGTCCATGGTTGAAAATTCCTGCAACCCCACTTAAGGCACAGTAACTGAGTATGCTAGGTTCTGTTTTAATACTCAGCCCTTTCATATTTTGAAGAATATTTTTGCTGTTTATAAAATGGACACAATGCAAACATGTAAAAAAGATGAATATAAACATTTTACTTCTTTTCACCATGTGTAACTAGTTTTACATTTTGTCTGTTCATGCAAAATATATTTGGACTGGTTGAAATATGATTAGTCCATTTTGGAATTACTAAGATTATCAGTTATGTTTTCTGAAGTATGGTATATGGCTGCATTGTATTCTGTAAAGGATTAGGATCCTGGTGCCCAACCTGCGGCCCATTATATTTGGTTTGATCCTTGGTCCACAGCAGTAAGTGTTGGGAACAGAAACATTGATTTGTAAAGGGATTTTAGTAGTCTTGTATAAGATTTCCAGAATCTTACATATCTGCATCAAGTTTCCAGTCACCAACCACACCAATAGCATGTCTGCAATCTCTAATCATCTGTTCTTTTTGACACTCTTATATAGTATTACATAATCTGATAACTAAGTGCAGCACTTTGGTGTCAGGAACCACTGATGAGGTTCCCTATGGGGTTTGTAAGCTGATCACCCACAAACTTGGAAAAAATATGTTGGTAACCTTACAGAACATTACAACAGGTCTTTATTCCTCCTAAAAAGTGAAAAGCTATAACACTTTGCTTATTCTACAAATATATTTTAAACTGGACTGGTCAGATTTGGTGGTAACTCGAGAATTATTAAAAAAAATAAAATAAATTGCAGTGATATTTCAAAGTAAAAGTAATCACTCTGTTTAGTACCATTGTGTGAACCACACCCTGAATATAGACCAGAGCAAGCGAAGGAGAGTTGTCCAAGGACATCAGAAAGAAAATTATCCACTTAAGCTGTGGAAGGGTTTACCCCCTTCTGACTACGCTGTTTTTGCTATATGGCACTGCACTATTTTAACTGGCAATTGTGTGGTCATGCAAAGCTGTACGCAAATTAAATTTATACCTTTTTTTTCTTCACACAGATAGAGCTTTCTTTTGGTGGTATTTGATCACCACTGTGTTTGTTTTTTTTTCAACAATTTATATAAGAAAAAAATGTTTTGCTTTCAAACATATCCCATAAAAAAAAAATTAATTCCTTCATAAATCTGACTAGTGTCAGATTGGCCGCTGTACTATCACAGTCCTGCTATAAGTTGTTGCTGATCGCTGCTTTAAAAGTATTAGAAGAAAAAAAAATTCCAGTATATATAGCGTCATTTGTAGATTATATAACATTCACTCTAACCAATTAATATACACTTATTTGAAATTTTGTTTTTACCAAAGTCATGTAGCAGAATACATGAAGGAATTTAGATTTATGAAGGAATTCCTTCCCCAAATTACTATATGGGGGATGAATTTACTATAGGGGGGATGAATTACTATAGGGGGGATGAATTACTATGGGGGATGAATTAAAGTATCCGGGGTTAGGAAGGTGCGTATTTTGGCAATGTTGCGGAGGTGGAGTCTGCATGAGTTTGTTAGTGATTGGACTTGGGGCTGGAAGGATAGATTGGAGTCAAGTATGACCCCAAATACTCTGGCTTGTGGGGCAGGCCTGATGGTGGCATTGTTGGACGTGATGGAGAAGTCAGTGGGGGGTGGTGAGCGGGCAGGGGGGAAGACGAGGAGCTCGGTTTTGGAAAGGTTCAGTTTAAGGAAGTGGAGTGACATCCAGTCTGATATGTCGTTCAGTAGGCTTGTGATTCGGGCGGAGACTGAGGGGGTTGAGGTGAGGGGTAGAGAGAGGTTTGTGTGTCATCGGCATAGAGGTGGTAGTTGAAGCCATGAGAGTGTATGAGTTGGCCAAGGGAGGAGGTGTAGATGGAGAAGAGAAGGGGCCTGAGGACAGAGCCTTGAGGGACCCCAACAGAGAGGGGGAGTGGGGGGGAGGTGGTAGCGTTGTAGGTAACGCTGAAGGAGCATTGTGATAGGTAGGATGAGAGCCAGGAGAGAGCAGAGTCTCTGAGGCCAAGGGAGTGTAGCTTTTTGAGGAGGAGGGGGTGGTCGACTGGGTCGAAGGCTGCGGAGAGGTCAAGGAGTAGGAGCACAGAGTAGTGGCTGTTAGTAGGTCGTTGGATAGTTTGAGTAAGGCAGTTTCGGTGGAGTGTAGGGGACGGAAGCCAGACTATGGGGATCGAGGAGGTTGTTGTGGTTGAGGTGGGAGCTTAGGCGATTGTAGACTAAGCGCTCGAGGAGTTTGGATGTAAATGGCAGCAGGTGGGTCTAAGGTTGTTGGGGTCCAGGGAGGGCTTTTTAAGTATAGGGGTGATGTGCGCGTGCTTCAGAGGGGAGGGGAATGCACCGGAAAAGAGGGAGAGACTAAAGATGTGGGTGAGGGAGCATAGGATGGAGGAGGAGGGAGGTTGTAGGAGTTGTGAGGAGATAGGGTCGAGGGGGCAGATGGTGAGATATATAGATATAAATACTAACAGCAGCATAAGTTAAAGCATTAGTACTTGAAACCTCTATTTGAGGAGATAAACACAAATACATTGAATCTATTAAACATACCTCATATGGACATTTCTAGAAGCCAAGTAGACTTATGCCTACTCAAATTAATGTGTTAATCTCCAATTCCTCATTTAACCCTTTAGGGAACATCATATTAAGTGTAAAAATCTAGAATGTCTTCCTTAAAGTGATTCTAAAGGCTTATTTTTTTAAAGAAAATAAAATAACAAACATGTCTATACTTACCTGCTGTGTGCAAACGTGCATCAGCTCTACTGCCTATGACTGTGTCAAATGTTTAAAATGTTGCAACACAGGCTTTAGTATACCTCAGGGGGTTGGAACACAGAACACAGAACACTGAGCCCAAGGAAGCACTAAAAGCCCAGACTCACTGCAGCAGATCCAACCTTGTCCAGCAGCAGAATGTTAGGGACAAACTCTATCCTGGCTTCACCCTCTGTTAGGTGTGCATACATCTGAGGGGTCTGCAGGGACTGGGTCACACCTCAGCAGATCATTACTGCCCAGGACCTGTATAGAACCCTGCAAATAATGCCACGTGTTGCTCAGGAGGAGCACCAAAGTCCGGGTCCAATACTTGAGGCAACATTAAATGCTGGTCTCAAGTTATCCATCCAGCAAGGTGCAGGTATGGTCCCACTGGTGTCTAGAGTACTGATTTAAAAACTGTGCCATTAACTCAAGATGCTGTGGTGCACAGTTGGTAGTGGAAGAAGGATATTACTCAGAAAACTTTTAGAAGACATCCGTAATCTCCCTCAGGAGAGAGACATTGATCAGGTAAGGACAGTAGCAAAAAACAGGATTTCTGGGAGTGGACGGGGTTATATGGGGGTCCTTACAGCTCTGACTTGTCAGTGTCCAGTCACTTAAAGGTAGCTGTATATAACCCAGTTGTCTGTCACTATACCTGTGTCCTGTACTGTAAAAAAAAAAAGTATGATTAGGATTCATGCACACTGTCTTAAAAAAAAAAAAAAAAAAAAAAAAAAAAAACGGCAGTACTCTTAGCAGAAAAAAAAAAATAATAATTCTGAGCATTTTTTGTACTAGCGTTTAGGCTCTAGACTACTTAATGTGCATGGACACATAGGACAAAATTAATTGCTTCTACAGGCAAAACGCTACACTCCTCTAGGAGCAGTGCTTTGTTCAGCCAGTGTGCATGGAGCTTAAGTTGACAACTTGTGAGAGTATGAATGTTGGGAGTAGGTTCCTGACACTCATTAGAACTAAGGAAGCTTCTTGGATAAGTGGAAAAATACCTTCAACATTAGAGATGTGTTGTCAAATGTGATTAATTACTAGCTGAAACATGACCTGGATAAATAAGAGCCTTTACAAAAACAATGAAAATAGTATTTTAATTTCATCCCTTGTTGCAACTAAGTGCTGCTAAGTCCTGCTGACTCTTTGCAACCACATCCTGTTTATATGGCTGCATGGCAATTCTCCAGGTGGGTTTCCAAATCATGACAACAGTCGGGCATGCCTTTGTATTGTGTGTTAAAATGGCTGCTTGTAATAGGAGGTGACTGAACAAGGATCTTCATGGCAGGACCATGTGATACTATTACTGTAAAGAAAGCTGCAGATTTCATTTATATACTGTATGTTACAACTTAGTATTCTACTTTACAATATCAAAGCTGATACTTAGGCTTAAAGGATATATGTACTGATAACAATTGCTGCCTGCCTCCAAAGAATATAAATTATCTAGCTTAGTATTTTCTGAGTCAATGACCTCGCACAAGTAGGTTAGAAAAAGTGAGAATTTTCAATCTCCAGTTGGTCAATGCCAGACAACTAGGATTTTCAGGAGAGGTCAGCAATACACATTTTAGGGCAATAGGTTTCCTTTAAACTGAGATTGCATCCACCAGGGTAAGTTAATAAATAACAACACATGAACATTTTTAGTGACCTATTAACTCAGTAAAATAACAACACAAGACACAACTTTGGTTTTAGAATTTATGATATTAAATAAATTGATCTTATAAAGGCACAATAATCCACAAATTATTCCACAAATAGGTCCTTGAGTGGGAAATAATGATATAGCCATGGTCCCTTTGAGAGTTGTGCATTTCATTCACAGAGTCTGCAAGGTAAAGGAGTATGGAATAAAAATCATGCTTTATGCATTAGTTAGGATAGTGTAGGGAAGGGTTATAACCTCTACTCAGGTGTTTACCACTGTGTGTAATTGTATGGGCTCTTATCCTTATTTCCTGTTACATAAACATCTGCTTGATGGACAGCAATAAAAAAAGAGACCAAAATCAGATAAGAGTCCCATATAATTCAGTTGTTGATAAAAGTCATATAAAAACATCCAACATGTTTCGGGAGCAACTTCACTCCCCCTTCCCTCCATTGCTGCTCAGCAACTGCCGTCAGATTGATCCTCCATGAGGAGAGTTCAATACTGGTTCTAATACAGATCTGGGAAGTAACTGCTTTCTTCTACTTTTTGATCCTGTGTTGAAACCTGATGAAGGGGGAGTGGTTTTGCCCCCAAACTGCATTGGCTGTTTTACAGTATCACATAAGTGAGTACACCCCTTACAGTATCGCATAAGTGAGTACACCCCTCACATTTTTGTTATGTCATCTCTCCAGACCTATTGAGCATCTGTGGGGAATCCTCAAACGGAAGGTGAAGGAGCGCAAGGTCTCTAACATTCACCAGCTCCGTGATGTCATCATGAAGGAGTGGAAAAGGACTCCAGTGGCAACCTATGAAGCTCTGGTGAACTCCATGGCCAAGAGGGTTAAGGCAGTGCTGGAGATTAATGGTGGCCACACCAAATTTTGACACTTTGGGCCCAATTTGGACATTTTCACTTAGGGGTGTACTCACTTCTGTTGCCAGCGGTTTAGACATTAATGGCTGTGTGTTGAGTTATTTTGAGGGGACAGCAAATTTACACTGTTATACAAGCTGTACACTCACTACTTTACATTGTAGCAAAATGTCATTTCTTCAGTGTTGTCACATGAAAAGATAAAATAAAATATTTACAAAAATGTGAGGGATGTACTCACTTCTGTGAGGTACTGCATGTGACTTTTTTCATCTACAACAAATGATTGTAGACTCTTTATCCGATTTTGGTCTGGCGCTGCTTCATAATTGAATTGCTGGTACTGTTTTATAGCAATATAAACCTGACAGGGACTCTTCTTTCTATTAGGCTCCATGCACACTGGGCGTTTTAATAATGCTGGTAACGTTAGCTGTGTGAAGTCACATTAAAAATGTGAGTTTTTCAGTATTTTTTAATGTTTTTGTATTAGCATTTAGCCACGTTTTTTGCATTTTTAGGGGTTTTTTTTACCAAATAAATTTTTTTTTTTTTTGGTAAAAAAAAGTCCAAAAAGGCTGGTTTGCCACGATTTTCTGTGTTTTGCTGCGTTTTTCAGCGTTAGAGCATTTTTACAGCTAAAAAACTCCTCTAGAAACCCACTAGTTCTGGGGTTTTTTTCCAGCCAAAAAATGACCCTACCTAAAAACGTTGATTACAGTATTTGTGGGCATGGACACATAGGATAACATACTGGGGAGTTTACTGGCTGTAGAAAAAAACGTCAAAAGCCAAAAACAGCTGCTGTAAAAACATCCACTCTGCATGAGGACTTAAGTGTTTTACCACTGTTACCCCATTGCAAAATAATTTACTTTTAGATACAGACAGTAAGCACTCAAAAGAAAAAAGGAAACAATCATGCCACAGTGAAGGTCAAGCAGGTCTCTTCCTAGATGCTATTTTATGTGATATAGTAAGTCTATAAAGAATGCTTGTGAACACCATATTTTACTATTTTATGTTTTATATGAAGGTGTCACACAATGCTTGTGTGCCGTTTGTTCTATAGAGAAATTTTTCCTAGCTTACTGTCCTTGAGACACAACAGGAAAAAAGGGACATTTCCCCAAGGACACACTCAGCAATAAAAGAAAATGACTAAAGATCAATTCCTGGGAAAAATACTGAACTAGCCAAAGTATTAAAATGAATAGTTATGCTCCCTATTGGAATTTTGTAAACCTCTTCATGGGTTTTATTCCTGGGTGCAGCATATGTATGTTTCTCTGTTTGTGTTGACTGTGTGCATCCAACACTGAGATTAATCTCATGGTGACAGCATTGGGTCTCGTACTGATTGGGAACTGGAGGAATCACCTCTCGATCACACAATCACTATGATAGGAATCGGATTGTAGTCATCATTCATAAGATCAGGTAGATCATGTCTTGATCTAGTTTAGCAAGTGTTACTGTCAGTTGGGGACAGTGTGTCTTAGGTAAGAAAAAAGTTTCTATGTAATATCCATGAGAGTGTTAGTGGTCAGTGTGTTTAGATAGAGCAAAAAAAAAATGCATACTATTGATTTTTGGCCCTACTGCAGCTACAAATAACGCACACATGTGGTATTGCTGCAATCATCAGGAGTAGGAGAATTTATTTTGAATATTTTTTGTGTTGGTGGGTCATGGTATTTTTATTAAAAAAAAAACGCAAACATGGCAAAACACGTCTAAACACTAATGCAAAAACGCTGAAAAACTTGCGTTTTTAATGTGACTTTACACAGCTAACGCTACCAGCATTATTAAAATGTGCATGGAGCCTAATATTAATAAAAAAAATCTCCACTGTGACATGTAGCTTTACTTTTTTTTCCATCTTTTTTTTTTTTTTTTTTAACTTCCTGCATATTATAAGTAGCTTTAAATAGCAAACATTTTTGCTTATTTTACTCATTTCTTCTTTTAATAGGGTAAGGTAAAACTAGAGAACATTTTTGGTGAATGAAAAAAAAACTGGCAATTCCGCTGCAAAATCTAATTTGCTTAATTTTGTCAATCATTTCTAAGCTTCATGTGTCTGGCCAAATGATAATGTAAAGCAGGGAATAAATACTCTGTACATATTATGAATTTAAAGGAGAAGTAAAGAAAATAAACATCCATACTGACCGTTATCATTCAGATGCATTGACATGAAAAATGTTAAATCCGTTAGCGCAGGTTTCTTTCTTAGAACCTCAGTTATAACACAGTTGTGCCCCTGAAGTTGAATGTGTTTAATTCTATTATTCACTCTGTTGCAAAGTAACACCCTAGCTTTTTCGTTTGACTTATGTTCTGTAAAGCATATACAGTATTTCTTGGGCTTGGACATGCTAACAAGAGTTCTGGGGTGTGCCAATGGAGATAGTTAATTTGTAAAATGAGTACACTGTAGTCTAAAAAGAGATACTTATAACATTGCAGAGGTGTACTGAAAACTGAAGCACGATATAAACTCACCCGCTGGAAGAGTTGTTGGGACAAGAACCTAGAAGCTGCCCTTCCTACATTTTTTTGTCCTCCTGTTTTACAATGAACATAGCCATAAAGGTTTGCTGACTGGAGTGAAATTCCAGCAATCACAAGTGCCTGTATCCAAAGAAAGCAAACAGAAACAATTCACATTAAAAGAAGTCTTATTTTGTAAAAAGTGTTGTAACTACAAAAATGAATAGTGATGGCCTATTTCATTTGATATGCCTTTCACTTGGCTACAGCTTTGAATGTTTGATCAGGTTTTTTGAAGCTTTGCCTTAGCTTACAAGTCACTTAAAGTTCTTCTTAAAGGTTTACTTTACTGACATCACAATTTCCCAGCACACTTACCAGCTAGCCTTCAAGCAAACCAAATTGACATTGTCCTACAATTCTCGTTAAAACAGAGGGTTTTGTTGCACACATTTGCAAAGTATATGTGGAAGCGCTTCCCTCCAGACAAACCTGCCCTTACTTTATCCACTGCTATATATGTTCCAACTTGGAGACTCTCAAAACCATAGAGTTAGGACCACAGTATACAGAGGAACCTGGATATGGGCACTGGGGTGGTTGCCTTCTTCTTGAATAGCTACTTTACTGACACCACCCCTCCCCAGCTTGTGGAAAAGATTGTTCCAAAATTAAAAAAAAAAAAAAATTTGGCTCTTGCTTTTGATCCTTTTGGAAGGTGTGTGATGTCACTGTGCCTTATCACCACCTCCCAACAATGCTGACCACTCATAAAGGCAATAGGCCACAGCACATTTTCATGGGATTGCAAGCACCCACCATTCCCAGGAAGAAGCAATGAGACAAAGTGGTATCACCTGTGCCTTCTGAACTGTAAGTCGAAAAAGTTGAAGCTTTATTTTCTACTTTTTTTCTATACAATATTTTGGGTAATGGCTGTGAGTAAAGCAGACCTTTCCTTTGCAGTATATGCCTAACATAAGTTGGGCAATGCAGTAAGTAATATATAATGTCCCCAACACACTTTCCAGTTAGTACACACAAAAAATCTAATTAATCTGATTGGGTGGCTCAGCAGTTGGGGGTGGGGGGGGGGGTTAAGCCTGGGAAACTCCTTGCAGGGAGCTATGCCCCAATGCATGCTTTGTCTTAGTCCATGATCTACCTTAATCCAGGACCCCACATTAATGTAGGTGAAGTGGCAATTTGTACTGCCAGCAGTACTAAAGGAAAATACCTAAAGGTGGACATATTTGCTTCCACTAAATAGTGGCATCACTATTCTGATAGATTCCATCTATTGCTCCCAAATAGTATGTAAAATCGGTCTTTGCCAAGATAAATCAGTAATTTCTTTCCAAAAAGGCAACAACAATTTATGCACGTTTTGCCAGATTGCCTTGCTGGTAAATGTACAAAACATGCATGTATGACCAGTAGTCAAAAAACTCTTTAAAACAAATAAAAAGAGAGAAAAAAAAAGAAAAATGTTATTTTAATCCATAATTTTTTATGTAATATTTTGCAGTGAAATCTCTAAAAACAAGGTGGCACAGTATCAATGATTATAATTCAGCGATGCACCAAGAACAGAAGGAGCATTACAGCAATAAAATGGCACACCTACCTGCATTTCCAGAAATTAGACTACTCTAGACCTGCAGTAAGTGGACCTAGATAGGAATTTTGTAAAATGCCAATTTTTCCATATTTATGGTTTTATTTTTCAACAGAGCTTTTAATAATTTTGAGGAGTAGGACCCTGAAGCCCAGGAGAAGCAACTTATCATAGGAAGCTGGGGAAGACCTGAAATCCACAATGTTATAATAAGCGGCAATGTCAGCCAAGAAAAGGAGGGTTGATCAACTTCTGCCCTGATCCAGCAAAATCAAAGCTATGTCCCAGGATGTCCATCCCCCTCTCACCATGCTCCCATCAACAGCAAGACCCAGACCCATCCTATTCAACCCCCTCATCTACCCCCCACCCCCCCCCCCCTTCCCTCTAATAAGCTGGTAAAAACCATGTGTTTTTGTTATGGATAGAGAACCAAATTACCATCTTTCCTTGTCCTTTATCCCACCTTGCAGCCTGCAGTATACATACAGTATATATATATATATAGCAGCACAGAGGACTACCTTATTGTAAGTCATGTAAGGCCCACATAAGTGACACCATATATGCATGAGGAAAGAAGGCACCTGCTTTACAGCTTAAGGGCACCTCATATATAGGTCTGCCTTTGCTGTCATTTATTAGTCAGTAAGGGGTTAAAACATCAACACTTCACAATAGTCCTAAAGCACAAGGCAGCTTTCTGTGAAATACTTCCTAACTGTAATACAGCTTTTGAGTTTGACATGCACAATTAACTTTTCTCTCATTATTTAAGTAGCACCCTCTAGTGTGCTGCTAGTGTTAGTGTAGGTAAATTTATTGTCATATGACTCATGGTAACTGTGTGAGTCTGTAATTAGGTCAGGTCACTGCACATCAGGCTAGGTGACTCAGCAGGTTGGGACTCTATCGCCTCCACCTGGTTCTGGAGGCCAGTGAGCGGAAGGAATGAAGACCTAAATCTGCATATTCGTAAGAGTCTGACCAATCCCAGGCTAGGAAGCCCTGGTAGTGTGGTAAGGCTAACTCATAAATATAGAATAGTTATGCTAGCAGAGGAGTCGGGTGGAAGATGGAGTGCTGAGGAGGCTGTGGGTGGCCTGACAGGGGTCCCTTGGTCTAGGGGGGGCTTGGCCTGGCTCAGGAAGATCCATTCAGCATCATGGTATGAACAGGATCATTGCTCAGGGATTCACAAGGGGAGAGACTGCAACATGTAGCAAGCTTTCAAAGGACAGCACTATGCTTAACCCTTTATGCTTGTTCTGGGAGATCTTTAGAGTAGACAGGAAGGCTGGTAGTGTCTGCAGACCATGGAGCTAGGAGCAGTTCTACAGAGGAGAGGAGAGGAGAGGAGATACTTCTGTATGTAGTTTTCAACAGTCTGAGCAAACTTTCAGAGGGGCTTAGAGTCCCTAGCCCATAATGGGCTTTTGCTACTGATTCGTAAAGACTGACCGCATTCAAGGAGAACAGCCCATGATATTTTTCTGTAAATATGAAGGAAGCTGTCCCCGTGCATCGATTCAGTCAAGTTGGGCATTCCATAATCCCTATTACCCCATCCAGGTTATTTCCCCTAATAAAATACCAAAAACAAAGCTTATGGACTGTTCACTGACTGGATGCAAGTGTGGAAAAATGTGTGTTGCCTGATGCGTGAAGCTTAGGGGGACCCAGGAACACAGTGGCCCTCAAGAGCGTAGTGATACATTTGGGGTTCTCATCCGAGATATCCCTATAGCAACCTGCATGGCTGTTGCCCCTAGTCACCGGCAACCATCGAACCAGAGGACTGTTATGTGCCATCAAGCAACCTCAGGAATCAGGCACGAAAGTGGAATCATGCTGTACTGCTGTGACTACTATTCAAATGCCATTATCCATGATGTCACCTGTAGCAATCATGTCAGGCCCATACAAATGTCTTCCTGCTGCTTAACAGGTGGCTGGAGTTAAAGACTGTGCTGGGGGATAGTAATTCATCCCCCATATAGTAATTCATCCCCCATAGTAATTCATCCCCCATAGTAATTCATCCCCCATATAGTAATTCATCCCCCCTATAGTAATTCATTCCCCATATTGTGTCAATTCACTTACCTTTGCTCCTCTCGCCGTGTTCCCGCGCGGAGCAAAGGTAAGTGAATTGACACAATATGGGGAATGAATTACTATAGGGGGGATGAATTACTATAGGGGGGATGAATTACTATATGGGGGATGAATTACTATGGGGGATGAATTACTATATGGGGGATGAATTACTATGGGGGATGAATTACTATATGGGGGATGAATTACTATGGGGGATGAATTACTATATGGGGGATGAATTACTATGGGGGATGAATTACTATATGGGGGATGAATTACTATGGGGGATGAATTACTATATGGGGGATGAATTACTGTATGGGGGATGAATTACTATGGGGGATTAATTACTATATGGGGGATGTATTTTCAGTTTTAAAAATGTGGCTCTCAAAATAAATTTCAATCGTGGTTTTGGCGAGATTTGGCTCAGTTGAAAAAAAAGGTTGCCCACCACTGGCCTAGGCTATAAGAAGATTGGCAAGACCCTGAAACTGAGCTGCAGCACAGTGGCCAAGACCATACAGCAAAACAAATAAAATGGTGTTGCGCTAATATCAATAGTACTAAGGACACAATAATTTGAAGAGTGTGAAGACAGAAAAAATAACCCCAAAACAGAGGTGATAAGTATAAAGGCCTGAATCCAGACCTAATTAGGTGCAATATGAACTGTGACGAAGACAACGTGAGTAATAATCAGCAAGTGAACATAAATAATACATAAAAATATAAAGGCCTGAACTCAGACCAAACTAAGTGCAATATAGATAGTGATGAAATACAACGTGAACAGTAGTCACCAAGTGAACATAAATAACGTATTCAACATAATAGGACTAACACGTCCTAAATAAAAGTGCACAAAAAACACTGGGCAAAGAAAACTGCCAAAATCAAATGGCAACAAATATGTGCAAAACTAATCATACAAGATGCATGAAACTATAAAAGCATGAAACTATAAATGTATCATAAATAATACATAAAAATGTAAAGGCCTGAAACCAGACCAAACTAAGTGCAATATGGATTGAGATGAAAACAACGTGCACAATAATCAAGTGAACATAAATGATGTATTCAAGATAATAGGACTAACACGTACCAAACAAAAGGGTACAAAAAGTGCCGTGCAAAGAAAACTGTGACAAAAAAAAGCAAAAAAAATATATGTGCAAAACTAATCATACAAGGTGCATGAAACTAAAAATGCACCTTATAATCTGGATTGATGCCAGTGAAAAATGCACAGTGAAAATAAACAGGCGTCAATAAGCACAAAAAATAATTAAAGCAATGTGACAACAAATATTGACTGACCATCAAAATAAACATAAGTGATCATCAAATCAGCATAAAGTCCATGTAAATAGACCACCAACTCCAAACAAAGAAAGCAACTGGGTGAAATGAATGATAGATCCGTCACCGGCTAAAATGCCTCCTCACCTCCACGCCAAGACCCCAAGGGGCCACACAGCTTTCAGGCCTCACACTCCCAGGGCCCTTAATAGATATTCAAGATGACAGAATTATACTGATCACAAGAATATGGCCTTCCTCACCGTATAACCGTAATGATTTCAGTAGTGTTGAAACTGGCAATCCTTTTCACAGGAACATCTGCTAGCTCATACGAACCCCAGAGGAAAAAGAGAGAGCACTCCCATAGTGTAGTAATTTTAAAGCAAAAACCTTAATGGAGAAATGCCAAATGAACACTTACATCACATTAGTTGAAATCAGGCTTCAAACACATGTATTGATATGGGTTTATACTTCCAGGGAGTACCAAAATGGCGGCGACCATCACCACGCTCCGCTAACAGACCCACGCGTTACGTCACTGTCCCGTGACTTCATCAGCGGTTTAACAGGACAGGTTCCACTCAGAACAGGCCTTGCAATGGTCGACCAAAGATGTTGAGAGCACGTGCTCAGCATCATATCCAGAGGTTGTCTTTGGGAAATAGACGTATTAGTGCTGCCAGCATTGCTGCAGAGGTTGAAGGGGTGAGGGGTCAGCCTGTCAGTGCTCGGACCAAACGCCGCACACTGCATCAAATTGGTCTGCATGGCTGTCGTCCCAGAAAGAAGTCTCTTCTAAAGATGATTCACAAGAAAGCCCGCAAACAGTTTGCTGAAGACAAGCAGACTAAGGACATGGATTATTGGAACCATGTTCTGTGGTCTGACGAGACCACGATAAACTTATTTGGTTCAGATGGTGTCAAGCATATGTGGCGGCAACCAGGCAACCAGGTGAGGAGTACAAAGACAAGCGTGTCTTGCCTGCAGTCAAGCATGGTGGTGGGAGTGTCATGGTCTGGGGCTGCATGAGTGCTGCTGGCACTGGGGAGCTACAGTTCATTGAGGGAACCATGAATGCCAATATGTACTGTGACATACTGAAGCAGAGCATGATCCCCTCCCTTTGGAGACTGGGCCGCAGGGCAGTATTCCAACATAATAACGACCCCAAACACACCTCCAAGATGACCACTGCCTTGCTAAAGAAGCTAAGGGTAAAGGTGATGGACTGGCCAAGCATGTCTCTAGACCTAAACCCTATTGAGCATCTGTGGGGCATCCTCAAACGGAAAATGGAGGAGTGCAAGGTCTCTAACATTCTCCATGATGTCGTCGTGGAGGAGTGGAAGAGGACTCCAGTGGCAACCTGTGAAGCTCTGGTGAACTCCATACCCAAGTGGGTTAAGGCAGTGCTGGAAAATAATGGTGGCCACACAGAATATTGACACTTTGGGCCCAATTTGTACATTTTCATTTAGGAGTGTACTCACTTTTTTTGCCAGCGGTTTAGACATTAATGGCCGGGTGTTGAGTTATTTTGAGGGAACAGCAAATTTACACTGTTTTACAAGCTGTACACTCACTACATTGTAACAAAGTGTCATTTCTTCAGTGGTGACATGGCTTTTTTTTTTTTTTTTAGGGGGGGGGGGGGCTGAGTGTGGCACCCTCTAGTAAGCTGCTAGTGTTTACGTAAATTTATTGTTGTATGACTCATGGTAACTGTGTCAGTCTGTAATTAGGTCAGGTTACTGCATGTCAGGCTGGGTGACTCAGCAGGTTGGGACTCCACCTGGTTCTGGATGCCCACGGAAGCTTCCATAATCCAGTGGGTGAAAGGGGAGGAGACCTACATTTGCATATTTGTGGGAGACTAACCAGTCCTAGGCTAGGAAGTCCTCGTAGTGTGGTAAGGTTAACTCATAAATATGGGAGAGACATGCTAGCAGAGGAGTCGCGTGAAAGATGGAGTGGACTGCTAAAGAGGCTGGTGGTGGCCTGGGAGGGGTCCCCTAGGTCTAGGGGAGGCTGGGCTCGAGCTGGCTCAAGAAGATCCATTCAGAATCACAATATAAACAGGATCATTGCCTGGAAGCAGTGGGGGCAAGGAGGACAGAGTGAGTACATCAGCACACCCAGGGATACACATGGGGAGAGACTGCCACATGTAGCAAGCTTTCAAAGGACAGTGCTGTGCTTAACCCTTTATCACTGTCCTGGGAGCAGGACAGAGCATCCAGGAGGGCTGGTAGTTTCTACAGGCTGTGGAGCTGGGAGCAGTTCTACAGGGGAGAGTAGATACTTCTGCATGTAGTTTGCAACAATCTGAGCTAACTTTCAGAGTGGTTAAACGTCGACAGCCAATAAGGGGCTTTTGCTACTGGTCCATAAAGACGAACTTCATTCAAGGAGAACAGTTCAGGATCTTTTTCTGTAACTAGAAAGGAAGTTGTCCCCGTGCATTGGTTCAGTCAAGTTGGGCATCCCATAATCCTTATTACTCCATCCAAGCCATTTCCTCTAATAAACTAACTAAAACTAAGCTCATGGACTGGTCACTAACTGTGGATGCAAGTTATCAAGGTCCTACCTTTCCTCAGGGGTTGTGCTGCTCCATGTGCTGGCATCCATCTTGGGTCTGCAAAGCATTGTGGGATCCTTTATGCTTCCAGCCCTCTGCGGCTCCTCCCAGGAGGTGGCTGCTTATCACATTTAAGTCTGCTGTTTGTAGCTGTCCATTGCATTTGTGTCCTGTCTGTTGCACAGCAGCAAGCTCCTGTTCAGTTAACTCATTGCTCTCCTGGATACCGACTCGGCTTTGGCAGAGACTCCTCCTGGCTTCTGACCCCGGCTCTGGCGACCATTCTTCCTGGCTTCTGACCCCGGCTCTGGCAACCATTCTTCCTGGCTTCTGACCCCGGCTTTGGCGACCATTCTTCCTGGCTTCTGACCCCGGCTTTGGCTATGATTCCCGCTGGTTCTCGACTTAATTATCCTGGAAGATGACCTCGGCAGGAGAACTTCTGTCCTACCAAGTCATCCGCTGTTGCTGTCGGACTTGCATAGACTCTTGCCTTGTTTCTGTGTAAATAAACCTACCTTTAATTGCACCTCCTTGTGTGTCTGGCTCCTTGCTCCCTGACACTACACGAATGCCATGAATCCTGATGGTGCAGGTACACCCTCGCTCCCTATGTTGGTTGCCAGACTTGATCAGCAGGATCTCTTGTTGGATCAGTTCGCTCAGGCGTTACAGACACTGCTTGCACGCACAGCACACCTTGTCCCTGGTGCAATTAGGCCGGTTGTCACTCCTGTGGTCGCTCCCACTGCTGCTCCGGTTGTTGCACCTAACTCTGCATCTGCTGCTGCACCTGTGATGCCCAGAGGTATGACTGGTTCAGCCCCCCTTCCACAGCGCTTTGGGGGTGAGCCGAGTCAGTGTCGGGGTTTCCTTAACCAGGTGGGCATATATTTTGAGTGGATACCCCACGCTTTTCCTACTGAGAGGTCAAAGGTGGGCTTCCTAATCTCTGCTCTCGGACAAGGCCTTGGCCTGGGCAAATCCCTTATGGGAGAACGATAACCCTGTGATTCACGAGTTTGCCGGTTTTGTTGCCTCCTTCTGTAGGGTATTCGATGTGCCTGCTCGCTCCGCCTCTGCTGCCAAGCTGCTCATGTCCATGCATCAGGGTTCACGGACCGTTTCCGTGTACGCCATAGAATTTCGTACCCTGGCGGCAGAGGTGGGTTGGAACTATGAGGCTCTGGTGGCTGCTTTCTCTCATGGTCTCTCAGATGCGTTGAAGGACGAGATTGCAGCCAAAGAACTGCCTGTGGAGCTCGAAGCACTCATTTCCTTCCTAATCCTGATTGACACCAGGCTCAGGGAGAGGCCTTCACTTAAGGAGCGTCTGCGGAGGCCTCCTAACCGATTGGCGCCTATGTTTTCTGTCCCATTCGTTCCTCCCTCTCCTCCCACGCCTCCTGGGGATGGCTTGCCTGGCGGTGAGCCCATGCAGCTGGGGTTTTCTCGCCTTTCCGAGGGGGAGCGGGCCTCCCGGCGTCGGGAGGGTCGCTGCCTGTGCTGTGGTCTCAGTAGGCATTTTCGGCAGTCCTGTTCGTCCGGGAAACGCTCGCACCTGAGATTCTGTCGAGGGCAGATCTTGGGTGTTGTTTCCTTGTCCCCGATGTCCCGCAAAGATAAACCGCTAATCACCGTTGTCCTCTCTTGGGTGGAAAGCTTGGTGACGGCCCAGGCGTCGGTAGACTCTGGTGCTGGCGGGTTGTTTATGGACAGTTTGTTTGCTGCCCAGTACTCCATTCCTCTGCAGGCTCGAGTTACTCCATTGGTTCTCGAGGCGATAGATGGCAGGCCCCTGCAACCGCCGCAGGTTACCCACGAGACCCTGCCGGTTGAAGTAGCTATTGGCGCTGTTCACAGGGAGTTGGCCTGTTTCCAGGTAATTTCTTCTCTGCACTACTCTGTGGTTTTGGGATATCCCTGGCTTCAGAAGCACAATCCGACCTTTAATTGGCGGTTGGCCGAGATTCTCTCGTGGTCTCCACAGTGTGGGGCCAGTTGCAGCCGTGGACCTGTTAAGGTGTTGTGTGCCTCCTCAGACTCTGTGTTGCCCACTGACTATGGGGAGTACCTGGACGTGTTTGACAAGGTGCGCGCCGGTGCTCTACCTCCTCATCGTCCATACGATTGTGCCATAGCCTTTCAACCCGGTGCCACTCCTCGTGGCAGGGTGTATCCTCTTTCGGTTTCGGAGAATCAGGCCATGGAGGAGTAGGTTGTGGATGCGCTTTCCCAGGGGCACATTCGCAAGTCTACTTCCCCAGCAGGAGCTGGCTTTTTCTTCGTGAAAAAGAAGGGCTGTGAATTGAGGCCTTGCATTGATTATAGGGGTCTCAATCGAATCACGATTAAGAATGCTTACCCAATTCCGTTGATTACCGAGTTGTTCGACCGCCTCAAGGGAGCAACGGTCTTTACTAAACTCGACCTTAGGGCTGCGTACAACCTCGTACGGATCAAGGAGGGCGACGAGTGGAAGACCGCGTTCAACACCAGAACCGGCCACTATGAATCCCTGGTTATGTCCTTCGGGTTGTGTAACGCGCCCGCGGTCTTTCAGGAGTTCATTAATGATGTCTTTCGTGACTTGTTGCAGCAGTGCGTGGTGGTTTACTTGGACGACATCCTGGTTTACTCTGCGTCTATGGAGACTCATATCCAGAATGTCAAGCGAGTGCTGCAACGGTTACGTAAGGACAAGCTTTTCTGTAAGCTCGAGAAGTGTGAATTTTACCAATCCCAGGCTGCCTTTTTGGGCTACATCATTTCCGCTGTGGGATTCTCCATGGACCCTCAGAAGGTTTCAGCGGTTCTGCAGTGGCCTCGTCCCAGTGGTCTTCGGTCCATTCAGCGCTATTTGGGATTCGCCAACTATTATCGGAAGTTTATCAGGAATTTCTCCATGCTGGCCAAGCCTCTCTCAGATCTGACCCAGAAGGGCAGTAATCCCCACGAGTGGTCACCCGAGGCGATCTTAGCTTTCGAAGCTCTGAAATCCGCCTTCGCTTTGGCTCCGATACTGTCTCATCCCAATCCTGGGTTGCCCTTTGTCCTCGAGGTTGATGCATCTGAGACGGGAGTAGGCACCCTCTTGTCTCAGCGTCGGTCGCCCGATGGACCCCTTCTTCCCTGTGGGTTCTACTCCAGGAAGCTTTCCTCCACAGAATGCAACTACCAGATTGGAAACAGGGAGTTGTTGGCCATTATTCAGGCTCTCAAGGAATGGAGGCACCTGCTCGAGGGTTCTGCGGTTCCGGTTCTCATTCTCACTGACCACAAGAACCTGATGTATCTCTCGGAGGCTAAGAGGTTGACACCCCGTCAGGCCAGATGGGCTCTGTTCTTGTCGCCTTTTAACTATGTGGTCTCCTATTTGCCTGGCTCCAAGAATGTCAGGGCTGATGCTGCCAATACACTGAGCTGTCCAGGGAGGACTCTGAGCCGACCTCGGTCATACCTCCGGATCAGATCCTGGCTGCCATTTGTACCAGCCTGACTTCTCCCCTTGGGGAGCAGATTTTGGAGGCTCAAACTGATGCTCCCTCTGACAGACCGGCTGGCAGATGTTTCGTACCTGAGGGATTGCGCACCCGCCTGCTGCGTACCTACCATAATTCCAAGAATGCCGGTCATCCGGGGAGGAACCAGTTGTCCTGGGTTGTTTCTCGTCTATTCTGGTGGCCATCTCTCCGTTCCGACATCGCCTCATATGTAGCAGCATGTTCTGTCTGTGCCTAGAATAAATCTCCTCGGCATCTTCCATTTGGTTTTCTGCAACCCATTCCCAATGGGGAGCGTCCCTGGTCACACCTGGGCATGGATTTTA
Organism: Staurois parvus; assembly: GCF_062004578.1. NCBI lineage: Eukaryota > Metazoa > Chordata > Amphibia > Anura > Ranidae > Staurois > Staurois parvus. The sequence continues at coordinate 3,433,433 of NW_028317996.1, forward strand.
TTGTGGACCTCCCTCCGTCTCAAGGCCATACGGTCATTCTTCTGGTCATTGATCGTTTCTCCAAGATGTGCCATTGTGTTCCGTTCAAGAAATTTCCGACTGCACAAGAACTGGCTACGGTTTTCGCCAGGGAGATCTTTCGCTTGCATGGGTTTCGTAAGGTGATTGTCTCAGACCGTGGGAGCCAGTTTGTGTCCAGGTTCTGGCACGCCTTCTGCTCCCAGTTGGGTATCAAGCTCTCCTCTTCGGCCTACCACCCGCAGTCCAATGGGGCTGCGGAGCGTTCCAACCAGGCCCTGGAACAATTCCTTTGCTGCTATATCTCAGACCATCAAGACAATTGGGTCGATCTCCTGCCATGGGCAGAGTTTGCGAGGAACTCGGCTGTCAACTCCTCCTCTGGGATGTCTCCCTTCATGGCCAACTATGGGTTCCAACCCGCTGTATTGCCTGAGTTGTTCTCGCCACAGGACATTCCGGCTGTGGAGAACCATCTTGCTGCCCTGCGTTCTTCATGGGGGCAGATCCAGAGGTCCTTGAATGACTCAGCACAGCGCCAGAAGCTCCAGGCTGATCGCAGATGGTTGCCTGCTCCTTCATACCAGGTCGGAGATTGGGTGTGGTTGTCCACTCGTAATCTCAATCTTCGGGTGCCCGCAACGAAACTGGCTCCCCGTTTTGTTGGTCCTTTCTGCATCCTCCGCAGGGTGAACCCGGTTGCCTATGCCCTTGCTCTTCCTCCTGGGATGCGTATCTCCAATGTCTTCCATGTATCCCTGTTGAAGCCTCTGGTCTGCAATCTCTTTACTGCCTCACTGCCTCGGCCCCATCCTATCCGGGTTGACAGTCATCAGGAGTATGAGGTGAGCCGCATCCTGGACTCTCGGTTGGTTCGCGGTCGGGTGCAGTTCCTGGTCCATTGGCGTGGTTATGGTCCCGAGGAGCGTTCCTAGGTTCCTTCCGTGGATGTTCATGCTCCTGCCCTCCTCTGCACTTTTCACGCCCGCTTTCCCCAGATGCTTTATGTTGAGCCGCGGAGGGGGAGGGGCCCTTGAGGAGGAGGTACTATCAAGGTCCCACTTTTCCTCAGGGCTTGTGCTGCTCCATGTGCTGGCATCCATCTTAGGTCTGCAAAGCATTGTGGGATCCTTTATGCTTTCAGCCCTCTGTGGCTCCTCCCAGGAGGTGGCTGCTTATCACATTTAAGTCTGCTGTTTGTAGCTGTCCATTGCATTCCGTGTCCTGTCTGTTGCACAGCAGCAAGCTCCTGTTCAGTTAACTCATTGCTCTCCTGGATACCGACTCGGCTTTGGCAAAGACTCCTCCTGGCTTCTGACCCCGGCTCTGGCGACCATTCTTCCTGGCTTCTGACCCCGGCTCTGGCGACCATTCTTCCTGGCTTCTGACCCCGGCTCTGGCGACCATTCTTCCTGGCTTCTGACCCCGGCTTTGGCTCCAATTCCTGCTGGTTCTCGACTTGATTATCCTGGAAGACGACCTCGGCAGGAGAACTTCTGTCCTACCAAGTTATCCACTGTTGCTGTCAGACTTGCATAGACTCTTGCCTTGTTTCTGTGTAAATAAACCTACCTTTAATGGCACCTCCTTGTGTGCCTGGCTCCTCGCTCCCTGACACAAGTATGGAAAAATGTGTGTTGCCTGGCTGTGCGAAGCTTAGGGGGACCCAAAAACACAGCAGCCCTCAAGAGGGTAGCCCTACATTTATAACACTCTGGTGATGAAAGGGTTATTGTGACTTAAACAGCATACTGAAGCCTTTCACAACTTGGTTTCCCATGTGACAAAGAACAACCTAACTGAACATGTATTTCAAATACTCATTACTGTCATTACAATTGACATCCATGTGTAGTTAAAAGTCTAGTGAAGTCAAAAAACATATCTAGATGAAAACTGAATAGAACTATAGACAAAACTTTTTTTTTACATTTTGGATAGAACAAGGGGGTGGTTATAACCTTTGTTAGATTTATTTGTTGCCTGTCCCATAGTCAAACAGGAAGTAAGAGGAACTCCCTGTAAATAATGGATTTCCTTGGGGATCCCCAAGTCACCAGAACTAGTGTCCTTATTGGAAAAGCTCCACTCTATTACTTTTTGGCATTTTCATTTTGCTTTCACTTTCAAAAATAATGGCAAACAGAACAAATAGGGAGGGTGAATCTTCCTAACAGGGGGCAAAGGCAGCAATAGAAATTGTCAGGTCTTCTAATCACTTTACACTCTATCCAACAGTAAAACAAGTTTTGCTTTTAGTTATACTTTAAGATCTTTGTACAAGGTCCAAAATCTTCCCTTGCTTTCCCTTCAAGAGAGGATACAACCAGAAACAATGCCTCTGCCAAGTATGTCATCTTAAAATGAAAATGGACAGCATGATGATTATACTTGTAAGAGCAGACATCCTTAACACACAAAGAAATGATCCCATAAGAAGTGTTATTTTTTAATGCAGATTCTTTTAAACAAAGAATATTCTAAGTGGGAAAAAATGCTATAACACATGTACAAGACAAACTACAATAAAAAAAAGCAATGTAATGCACTGAAAAATGCATATAAACATGCATGTATTAACATGCACAAAATGCGTGGGTTGTGGGGTGAAGGCGCCCTTACAATCATTACTAAAAATCTAAAATTTTACATTTGTCAGTACAACAGAAAAGGAGGGACACTATATCTACTGGGACACCTCTTCCAGTGAAAACTATGTAAAGTGGGATTTCCCTTCACTTTGGAGAAGTTTTCACTTCCTGTGTGTGTAAGCAGAAACAGCTAAATAAAAACAAAAATAACAGAAGTTCTAATCTTTCCCCACACCACTTTACTGGCGTTCCACATTAAAACAAAAACTATACTCACCTCCATGCCAGTGATACAATGTTCATGAGCTCCCTGCAGACTGCTGACATCCATCCAGTCTCCTTCTGGGTTTCAATCTTCTGCTGTTTTGACTGGCTGGACCAAGGTGACATCACTCCCATGCATGCTGAAGACAGATGCTGAAAATGTACACTGAGCTGCTCGTATCTCAGTATACAGTGCAATCACAAAGGTAAGAATACTTTAAAATGCCTGCCTGTTCACGATTTTTTTTTTTAGTAAAGTTCCACTACCTGGGGCATGTCCAAAATGGTGCTGGGAGAGGATGCTTGATCGAGAGGCTCTGTGATCCGGTTCATTTATCCTGCTGTTAGATCGCAAACTATTTTCTCGTACTTACCCCAATAACCTGCGTATCCTGGGCCTGCTGGAGGGTGCGGACCACACGGTCTTTACTGAGAATCTTCTCAAGCAGCTGCTGCCTCGTGTGAAGTTCTAGCCCTACTTTTCTGTAAAACGGGCACACCGCATTCCTCTTTCCAGAGGCCCTTCAGGGACTCCGTCCCTGTACATTCATTAATAAGTTGCTGAACTTTTGGAACAGGGACCTGGTGCTCCATGAGGCCCGCTCTTAAGGAGATGTCCTTTATGAAAAATGTAAAGCTCCTAGTCTTCCAGGATTATTCAGTGGAAACTCAGAGACTTAGAAAATCTTCTGATCATGTCCGAGTTCATCTAAGCACCAAACGGCTGAAATACAGCATGTTTTTTTCAGCAAAGCTTTGGGTTCAACATGGTGACTATTTACACTTCTTCCCCAGAAAATGCGGCTTCCTAGTTTGATACGATTCACCGACCATGACATCGCGGGGATCTGTACGGGCCGTCCGAGGACTGCTATACCTGATTGGAATACTGCTCTCCATGCCTTGTTACTTATTCATGGATTGGTAATGTACTCTGCTCCACCCCCCGTCTTCTGCTGATTTAAGGGAGATCCAATTAGCATCTCCTACATTGGGGGGTTTCTTTCTGTCTGCTACACAGCCTGTGGGCATGATGTCTTCACTGTGTTGGAACAAATTTACCCTGGCCTGTTGCCCTTGGGTATCCCTTGGATTGTTTAATTCCTTAAGCTTAATTTTTAAGCTTTGTACCCCCAGTTTACTGGGTGAATTGCACCCTATTTATCTGAACCAGACAAGTCTGTTCACCGAGACTCCTTCTTTTATTTCTTTACAGGTCACTACTACAGGAAGAAAGGGAGAGACCCATATAGCTATGAGACTCACATCTTGCTAGTGGATTTTACTGGTGCCACGCCCCTTATTATGGAGACACTGAATAAAATAGAAAAATCCTAACCAGAATAAAGCTACTGGGGCTTTTTAGGCACCATACCAGCAAAACCACATACAAACTTTGTAAAAAGCCAAAACTTTATTAAACATCGTTAAAAAACCATGATTGTAGTACAAAGATTGAGCGTCAAAAGCTATATTACTAAAATCACGTAACCATTATATATCGTGACTATAGAGAACATCAAGATTATTGTAACATATATGTTGACATATGAGAGAAGACACACATTGACATATGAGAGTAGAAACTATCCAAAATAGTTTGACAAAATATGGACAGCCTGGATTGATGCATATGGTTCAGATACATCTAAGGAGATGTAGCTGCTATGGTTCTTCCATCCCCCCTAAGTTGCCCTTCGGGTGCTGGTCTCCTCACCCCCCCCTCCTTTCTCCCCCCCCTTGGGATTCCTTTCCCTCTCTCCCCTTCCCTACCCCCCCCCACTCTCCTTCCCTTCTCCCTGCCCTCCCCCTCGATTTCCTTCTACCTCTCATTTTTATTTCTATTTCCGCCCTCCCTCCGGACATTGCCCATTGGTAGAGCACACTTTTCCACTATTTTACTCATTAGGTTTCTGGAGTGCTCTACTGGGGCAATTCTCTTGCTAGGAGGATACAGCTGGCCACTGAAAGGGCTGACTTAGATATGCTCTCTAAGCTTCTTTTCCCTTGTTTCCTGCTATGTAAACCTTATGGTATACTTGGTATTTCCAGTCTCTCTGAATTCAGTATTGTATGGGATGAATGTAAGACCTGATGTATCTTTATTTGACCCTTGTATATGGCCTACTTGAGATGATTCAATTGTACAATACCGACTGTGATGCATTTGTCAATCTGTGCATTATATAATAAACATTTTTTCTGTTAAAAAGTTCCACTACCAAATTAATTAGCCTAAGGTACTTTTTTATATTCCCTTAGGATTACTTACCAGCCATTTTAACTTGAGAGAAAACAACGTGCTAAAGAAAAAAATAGTCCATATCATGGGGCAGATAATTAAACCCAGCCAGAAGATTCGAGCTTCAACCTCCGTTGATGCTGAATTATTAGATGAAACCTGAAAAAAATGAAGTGTGTTGGTATTTACTTATACAAACGTATTTTTTATTATAATTTGATTTACTTAGGCTCAGTACCCCCTGCACTCAAATGATCAGATCCATAGTGACATCAAGCTGGCAACTCAGTATAGTCCATAAAATCCAATTCTTTATTGGCTACGTACTAAAACACACTGGTAACAAACTAGCTAGCTTGTTACCACTGTGTTTTAGTATGTAACCAATAAAGATTTGAATTTTATGGACTATACAGAGTTTCTAGATTGATGTTACTATGGATCGGATTTACCTAGGGCATTGTCGTGCAGATGTGGCTGCTTCTTTCACTGCAAGAGTTCAATGTTTGGAACTAGGGGTCACCTGTAAATTCCTTATCTTGGTATAGTACAGGACACAGAACTTGTATTCATAGAGCCTGGGTTATTTGCAGGCTATATTGATGATTGCATACCTGTAGACAACACTTTAAAAGTTTATAAATGTTATCAGTTTAAAGTTACACAGGAGGTCTGGCCCTAGAATTGTTGCTCTCACTCTGACGTTTGCAGTGATCTCACATGTGTGGTGCGATTGCTGTTTACATATGCATGTGCGACTGACGAGTATGATCACCTTTGCACGTACCTTTTTTTTACTATTTTTATTTTATACCTTTAATTTTTCTTTGGATCACTTTTTTGCTATCACAGGGGATGAACAACAGGTCCTCTTTATGGAGAGATCTGAGGTCTATTAGTCCCCAGGATCTCTCCTCTGGCCTCCAAAGCAGCAGATTGGTTGAGATTGGTTTGATCTGCTTCTGAGTCCAGGGAAGCTGATGCAGCCAGTCTCATCTGATGGGACAGGAGAGCCCAGTAATGGCAGCTGGGGGGGGGACCCCTTCCAGCGCCTGTATAGAATTACTAAAATAACTGTACCGGAATCATGGTTGTAGCCTCAACCATGACCCCGGTATAACCACCTCAATACCAGGATGTATATGTACGTACGACCGTGGTTAATAGCTCAAGCACAAATTTAACACACAAATGAATGACTCTCCCTCCTGCTTGCTCTTTTTAGATGTGAACACAGACTATGAATTAAAGACAGTCTGAAAGAAAAACTACTTCAGTTCTGTTCTCTCTTTTGAAAAACAATGATGCTCTGTTACACCACCACTCTATTTTCTTTTTATAAATGTGAAGTTAAAGTAGTATAAAAGTGTAGTACAGGCTTTATATGAATACAGGAGCTTTTACTGTTGACATCTTTTAAAAAATGCTAGTTCAATTGCTGTCTCTGGGTTAAGCGGTTTAAAAAACTTCAGCTGCATAAACAACAAAAATGATGGTGCAAACACCTGGTGCATTAACTATGACACTTTATTTAACCACTTCCCGTCCGGCCGCTGTATATAAACGGCCGGATGGTGGCAGTGCAGGGGCGGGTTGCAGTTCATTAACGGCGCCCGCCATTTTGGATTGTGTGCGCTCCCTGGGAACACCGATCGCTATACGGGACCTCTGTGTGTGAGGTCCCGATCATGTGATCACTAATTGGCCAATCAGTGATCACATGAATAGGTGTAAGCAAGATGTCACTTCTGACATCATTGCTTACTAAGTGTGAAATCTGTGAATGATCACAGAGATCACATGGTACAAGGCTATTCACAACAGCCTTGTACCTCTCAATGGCTGCAAGAATACAGCCAGAAAGAAGGAGAAATGATTTCTTTTACAGCCTTTATGGGTGTAAAAGCAATCCGTGTAAAAAAAAAAATCTTCATCACCCCCCACAAGTAGTACAGTGTCATTATGGTGACCCTGTACTGCTAGGGTGACAGTATGTTAAAAAAAATAAATAAATAAATAATATAAAAAAAATTTTTTAAATGTTTTTGAAAAATTATAATTTTTGGTTATAAACTAATTTGGGTTATTTTTTTTACTAAAAAGATAACAGAATAAATTTTGGGCAAGATTTATGAAGAAAGAATATTTATTTGCAAAATTTTATAAGAAAAACACTTTTTATTTTTAAATTTTTGGACTTTTTCATTTATATAGCAAAAAATATAAAAATCCCAGTGGTGAATAAATGCCACCAAAATAAAGTTTTATCTGTCTCAAAAAATGCTAAAAAATTCATATGGGTACAGTGTTGCATGACCGCGCAATTGTCATTCAAAGTGCGAGAGCACTGAAAGCTGAAAATTGTCCTGGACAGGAAGGGGGTAAGATGAAAGAATAAAATATACTCACAAACCCATAAAAAATGATAGTGTGTCACAAACCAGAACCAGATGCCAACCTATTAACCCTAGAGCTATCCCTGAGGCAAGAGACCTGACCACTGAAACACGTTAACTGTATACACCGTCCATCTGGACCTACACAGTTTTAAGGTTGGCATCTGGTTCTGAGTTTGTGACACGCTATCATTTTTATGGATTTGTGAGTATATTTTAATCTTTCACCTTAAATAAAGTATCATAGTTAATGTACCAGGTGTTTGCACCATCATTTTTGTTGTTTATGCAGCTGGAAAACTCCCCGATCTGAAAAGACCTGCAACACTGCTATTATCCAGTCCGGGCTTCATAGTAACTAGAAACATTGGAGAGTTCTATGGCTGGTTTCTTCATGGTTTTTTAGTGCCAAAGTGTTAAGTTTCCATTGTCTCCAGTTCGGTAGTTTTTAACACTGGAGAATTCATAAGTACCGCAGTTCAATCTTGCTATCTATTGGTCATTTGTAGTTACAGCAGGTTTCAGTTCAGCATTAAATGCAAGAGAGTTCAGAAAGGTACAAGAGAAGTCAAAGTCAATCTTCCTTTCCATATGTTCAGTGTTCCTTTTCCTAAAACTCAAGCCCGAGGCATCACTTTTTTTTTTTTAACCAACAAAAAAAACTACAATAAAAGTCAAGTTTATTCTGCTTTACTGAAGACTTCAAACTGTTTATCTACCCAACTGTAAAAATGGCTTTATGCCACAAGAGCAGTATACTGACCATTTTAAAGTGCTAAATTTATATTGGATTAGTGTACAAAAGTACTCTTTCACCATGTTAATGAATAGTCTGAAAATACTAAAGAAAATACCTTTTTGGCTTCAAAAACCCAGTGACTTTTTCCATCTTCATCAATCTGGTTGCACCAGCGTAAGCCAACCAAAAGTCTGCCAGTAACATTCTGTTAGTAAGAAGCACTAAATGAGTTCAACATAAGCACACAAACACTTTCATATAATCCTTTTCATACTGACGAATGCTACAGCCAGAATTAAAGGCCACTACAAAGTAAATAAAGTGGATACACCAAACTGGTTTCATGGAGGTAAATGTCTTTTTAAGGCTCCATTCACACTTGTGAATGGGGCCACTTGCAATTACATACAGAAGACCCAGTAGGGGTTCCAGGCAATTAGCAGTGGGTAAAAGCCCTATTGAAAGTAATGGGAGGCTGACAGCTACCACAACATGCAGCCACAATTAGCAGTGGGAGTTGTCAGCCTCCCATTGTTTTCAATGGGGTGTCTGCCAGCAAGTAACTGCTGGGAACCTCTGCAGGGTTTCCCAAATGTAATGACCCCATTCGCAACTGTGAATTTAAAAATTTAAATTTTTCAACTGTGTATTCAGTTGTGTTCCACAAAGTTGGTGTTGGAGCTTTTTTAGATTTGGATAGAATGATAAGGCTGTTAAAACAAATGTCATGTTTCTATTGATGTCTGTGTCACCATTAGCTGAGTCTCAATCTCTCTAACCAATGTCACCAGGAATGAAAGCAAGGATAAATCCAACATTTTGCGTTGCCAACAGAACAGGGAAATTTGGGATATCTTCCAATGGGAACATCTGTTCCCATGATAACTCATTGATTAAAGGAAATCTTCCTAATGAGGCAAATATTGCAAAATAATCTGACAGCAGTTTTGACCCTACCCTATCCAAAATGAAAAAAAAAAAGGATTTTGTATTACCGTAAAATCCTATTCTTGGAGTACATTAAATGAAACATTGGAATTTGCTACTGCTTTCAGGAGACTGGACACTGGCTAACAACAGCCTAGCATTACCCCTCTCACTCCCATCATGCATCAGTTTTGTAGCAAAGCAATAGTAGTAGTGGATGTTTACCAAACTCCAGATCACCAAGCACAACCCCTGCTGTAGGTGCTAGCCCTGCTCATGTGCTGCTTAGATGAGAACAAAGGACGTCTCATAGGCTCCACTCCAAACAATCCACTTTATTGAACCAAGATAAAACCAATACAGACAGTGGAAATACAGTGGGGGACTGGCAGGTAAATGTGGTTCACGCTAAAGACAGTGCTTATTCATTACCCAGTGGACCCATGTACAAAGTGTTGGTTTTAAGCACCAGCAACAGCTGTTCCTCTTAATCAAGTACCAGCAACAGCTGTTCCACCTAGTTTTATCTTGGTTCAAAAAAGTGGATTGTGTAAATGCAGCCGATCGGATGTCCTTTGTTCTCAATAGTAGTAGTGGACTATAAGAGCAGAGGGAAGATACCTTTGTCCCGTAATGTATTCCAAGAAAAAAAAATTACAGTACGTCAAAATTTCCTAAACCACACATTAAGGGACACAGGATGAAGTAACAGGTTAATAGAACAACAATCCAAGAAAAAGTGACATGAGGGTGGAGACAAAGCATTTAATACAGACAAGGGTGATTACAGTGGTAAGCTTTTATTCATTATGTGGCCATGAGAGGGAGCTCTGAGAAAGCTTCCTCTGTTGCACTGCCTGTCTGGGGCTATAAATTGGATATGATGGTGGCAGGCATCCTTTGGCCCTGATGCGGTCACATATGACAAAACATGTAGGGAGAAGCTCAAAACGTTCAGATGCCATCTTGGTTACTGGCCAGTAAAAAGGATTGTATGGAGCAGGATTTTTATTTGGTATACAGAGTGAGCGTTTTAACCCATTTTAAACAAAATTGGCTTTATTTTACTACACTATTGGAGGCATTTCTGTGTTTTATGTCCATATACTTGGAACACTGTCCCTAGAGAGTGGAAGAGATCTCATTTGGACAGCTGGGCTGATTGGCTTAACCAGCATGAGAGTATAAGGTGAAGAGCCGGCAACTCATTCTCCCAATAAAAATGCTTTATTGATAAAAGGGTGCAGTGTGCATGTTACAGCAACTTACTCAAACTTTAATGAAAGAAAGAAGGAGATATATATATAAAAAAAAAACAACCCTGACATGTTAAAACTGTGTTAGTGATCATGTAATATTATAGAAAGGCATTCACAGACTGCAGAAAACAATTCACTAAAAACAACCGGATGCATATAGATGGATTAATAACAAGAAATGATAATAAAAGGATAACCAAATTGTTATTTAAGAAAAGGGTCTATATCCCATGTAAGATTTAGTCCTGAAGAAATTCTGGTCTGCAGAGTGAAAGTTCATTTAGCTTCTTTCTCTATTTAGATCCGATGTACATCTCCACATGCTGGTATTTTAACCCTCTCTATGCCATGAAATCTAAATGAACTCATGTTGGCAGAGTGAACATCTCTAAAATGCTTGGAAACATTAGAAATGTTCCTCACATTAGGACTGCCAGCATAATTGTAGTGTTCAGATATTCTGACATGTAGAGACTTTAAACTGTGAGATGCAAACTGTGCATGCCAACAAATACACTACAAAGGGTTGAATTAATAAAATCACATATAGAAAAACCCTTGCCAATAGTGCAGGATATTTTGTATATTTTTTGTATATTGTTATATTTTTTACTTTTTTCATATATTTCATTTTTGCTTTCTTATAGATGTCTTTTGTTGTTTTCCTCCCACCTGCAAGTAACATCCAAGACACCTGATGGATAATGAACTAATTAATTTAATTAATGGAGCTATGTGCAGTGGGAGGAGTTTTTACAGAGTTTGTCTTTGTGTGTAGCATTTAGACAATATTGTTCTGAGTTGTTTTATAGTTATGAATAAGGTAGTTTACAGAAACACATAAGCTGTTGTAACTTGTACACTGTACCCTTTATCAATAAAGTACTTTTATCATGAGAACAAGTTGCCAGCTCTTCACCTTATACTCTCATGCTGTTTAACCGCATCCCCGCTGCCCTATAGCAGATATACTGCTACAGGGTGGCAGGGGTGCCCAAAATCATATATATATATATATATATATGTGATTTTGCATTCCCGAGTAGGGGGCATGCGCAAGCCGCGCGCGCACCCTACCCACGCCGCCATTTGCGACCACAGCTGTCAATCACCGGGTCCTGGGTGGTAATTACCCGCCGGCGCCTTATGATTACAGAGCATCTCCGACAGGAAGGAGGATTGCTTTGTTTACTAACAGTCCTCCTCCCTGTCGGATCGGGCACACTGCTCTGAATAGCTGTACACAGCACATCCATCCACAGAAGTGTGCTTACAGTGACGCACCAACACACACTGCCTAAAAGGATCAATTCCTGTCTGTAGCCCAAAATATGTCCTCAAATATTTTAGCCATCTGGGCCCAGAAGAAATAAAACTCCAGACACCGAAGTATGCAAGCTAAATCTCTGAAGGTTTAATGCATACAAGCAGTTTTATACAAAATCAGAATGACCAATGAAATCATATACTTTTAGCAAAGAAGATAGTAACTACAAATGGCTGAGGACCACCATATAAGGTAGTTCCATTTCTAGAGAATAGAAACTAAAGTCAAGAAATGAGAGAGAAGTTATAAGTGAAAATTCAAAAACGAAATTAACTGTTCACACATCTAAAATGGATGCATTATACAAAATGGATGCCAGTTAAGACATATTTCTTTACACCGCCCCCTAGTAAAACACTCCCTGCACACAGTTAACCCTTTGATCGACCCTCAGTTCCCCCCAGTGTCAGAATGCCTGTCCCAGTCCTGCTATAAGTCGCTGATCGCTGCCATTACTAGTTGAGAAAAAAAATCCAATATATATACCGCCATTTGTATACACTATAACTTTCACGTAAACCAATGAATTTACACGTATTGGGATTTTTTTTTAGCAAAGATGTAGCAGAATACATTTTTGCCTAAATTTATGATGAAATTAGTTTTTTTTATTTTTTTACTGGACATGTTAAATAGCAAAGTCAAAAATATTGCTTTTTTTTCTCAATAGCGTAAAAAATAAAAATCACACAGGCAATCAAATACCACCGAAAGAAAGCTCAATTCATGGGAAAAAAAGGACGTAAATTTAATTTGGGTGCAGCATTGCATGACCGCACAATTGTCAGTTAAAGTAACACAGCGCTGTAACGCAAAAAATGGCCTGGTCAGGAAGGGGGGCAAATCCTCAGGAGGGCAAGTGGTTAAAGTACCAGGAAGACACTATGAGATTTGAAGCATCGATGGCCTACCTCCAGGGGAAACAAACCTAGGTGTACATTTTCATTTGTGATTGACTTAACCCTTTCTTATCTATTATGCACAAATGACCACTCATAGCCTAAGGGTCAACATGCTTTGGTAAGCTGCAGTGTTTTAAGAGGAAGTGTACAGCACTAAATGCCATTTTCCTGGTTGAAATCAAATTTTTCTCTTTCATTCTGCACAAATACCATCTGGATACTTTTTTTCTCGTGAAATCTAATGGCACCTCTCTCTGGACTCTTTTCCTAGAAATTTGAGTGTTTGCAGTTATTTGGACTATAATATTTAACCTACTTTTGTCTTGGTGATTAGTGCACATTTGTTTTTCACATTATTTATTTGTATATTGTGAGGATAATACAATGTACTTATTTGTCACTAGATTGTATGGTCCATACTTTTTTGCACTGTTTATTTATCCGCATTAGGGCTAAACTTTTGTACACATTGATTAGTACTGGGTGTCAAAGTACAGTGTTAGTGATTTGGAGGCTGTTTATTCCAGGCACAAATTAATTTATACATATATTGCTCCTCCATATGTATAATGGAGAAGTAAGAGTAGCCATCCCACGACATGAAGTTTGTTAACGGTCATGTCACAAAAATAAATAAATGAAAAAGAGCCTAAAAAATAAACTGAATGCATTCACCACACCTAAGGACTGGTAAGCTGCAAAATAAGATTTTTTTTTTAATGTAATGTAATGGACTAAATCCATTTAAGGACACAGGAATATATGAGTTCATGGTCATGTCGGTTATATGCAGCAGTCTTCCGGAGGTGGACAGGTGAAGGCCTATCTCTGTATAATCCTGGCCCAAAATCATGCCTCAGTTTTGTGAGCAAGCAGCACACAGGGCCAATAAACACAAAGGTACAGGACCTGTGTCCCTCAGTGGTCTCCAAGCAAAAAGATTTTACAGTGTGTACAAAAATCTAATTTTCTTTATAGTCCATTGAGGCTCACAAGAATATAAGTAAATCTTGGACATGTGGAAAGTCCAGAAGCAATCTGAAGGTTGGGCAACAGCCAATGAGCAATTCGACCAGATGTGGAAATCTTACTATTATTATTATACAGAATTTACTAGAAGAATATCTGAATGATAAAAATGTCTGAAAAAGACTAGATGAAAAAGGAAGTGGCACATGGAAATTGCTAAGAACAAGAAAAAGTATAAAGAATGAATCTAGTGTTCCAGAGCAGGACAGGTAGTACCACCAGAAGGAGAAAATGCGGAAAAAATGACAGACCTCAACAAGGATGTGGAGGATAGGGATGAGCTCTGGGATGTTCAGATCCTAGTTCGAACCCACCTGAGCAATTCCACCAGGAAGGTCTTATTTGTATTGTGCCAATCATAAGCAGCCAAGTCATTCCCCGCCCCTCAGCTGCACATATCCATAGGGTGTGTATAAATCCGGCTGTGGAGCAGAGAATGGCCTTGCGGCTTATGTGACAATTTCCTGGCAGGAAGGCTCAGGTGGATTTGAACTAGGATTCAAACACGCCCAAGGAATCCCGTAAGAAGATAAAATAAATTAGGAATAGTAGTATGGCAGGATATTATATATAATAAAACATTCCTGGCAAACAAAGCAGCCTTAAGGTGGATACCTGCTATTTCTACGCCCTTGATGTCCATGTTGGATCTGATATGTGTGGCCAGAAAAAATAGTAGAGGTGATAAAGGGCATTCTTGCCACATTCCACAGCCAACCGTAGAAGACGGGGATTCATACCCATGGTAATTTTTTGTTGCAGATGGAGTGTTCTGTAGCGTGTCAACCCATTTTAAAAAGGTATCACCTAGGCCCCAAAAGATTAAAATGGAGCATAAATAGGGCCAGGACAATGTTTCAGATGCTTTGTGCACATCCAGAGAAAGCAGCATTATCTGCTGTAATCTCTGTTGGAATAAATTATTAAAAAGGATTGTACATTGGACACAAGGAACAAAGCCTACTTGGTTTCTATGAATATGGTGACTGAGATTTTGGAAAGGATTTTAATGTTAACATTTAAAAAACAGATTGAAAGAATGTTAAATTATGAGTGACTGTCCTAATCTGGTTTCAGGAGTATGACTAGGCTTGCTTTCAACATAGTTGATAAGAAGTGACAACCTTGTTTAAGTTGGTTGAACATATTAACCAGGTGTGGGGTCACTATATCATAAAGTTGCTTATTGAAACCATAGAGGCCTGAGCGCTTATATGTACCTTTAACCTTGTAATAACCTAAAGGACCTCTAAGACTGTTATGTCTGCTCTTTAGTTTGTTAATATAGTGTTGATACAGAAGCCTCCTTCAAAAAGGTATTGAAATGGACTAAAGGTATCTCAGCTGGGGCAGAATAGCATTTTACCAGAGTGTTAGATGTGTGAACCTGAACTAAGTTTTTTAAGAGAATGTAGGTTGTGTAGGTCCGAAAAATTGTAGTTTATTAGGTAGCATTGTACCTCTTGTTTCTGTATGTCTTGAATTTTTGTTGCTCTTCTTTATCTGTCGGGCAAAAATGTAGATCAGTGCGAATAAAATTTACAGTTTGTCTGATAGTTGTGTTTCAGGATTTCTGTGGCTTTATCAACATTGGCTTCCAAACATTTAATGTGGGCATCCTTTCCTACCTGCAGCATGAATCGGGCTAAATAATGTGGCCCCAAATGACGGTCTTGTAGCTATCCTAAAGGGTAGTGCAAGATTGGGTCATTTGTTCATTGTGTTGAAAATAATTCTTAGACTTGTGTTTTAAATCACGAATGCCAGAAAAAGACAGTAATGAATCATTCAAACTCCAAAAAGAAATATGAATTTTTCATGCCAAAGATATTTCAATTGCCTTGTTGGCCCAGAAAGCCTCTGTGTGGGTTGAGATCTTTGCTTTGGGGAAGAATTAAATGATCTGCTATTAATGAAGATATCATAAAAAGAGGACCCACACAAATAAGGACCTTAAAATGGCAGAGCCTCCAGGGACTGTTTGATGGTTTGTGCCACAGAACAGTACTTAGAACAATAGTTGCAATGTCAATGTGAGAGGGTATGAAGAGATGCATCCAGGGAGCATTATGGAAACTTTCTGCACTGTACCAGTTGTTCTACTAAGTCAAATATAAACAAAATCCCATAGAACTCAGGTCCTGGCAAAGCAGCCTGAGTGAGGAATAGTATCAGGAAAGGACAGCTTAGAAAGGGTTTTCATTTTTCTGTCCACTGGGTCTTTAAAGGGTACTGAATTCATGACAGAGATGACCATCATCTTACTGCAGCAGGATTTTAGTGAAGCTACCACAGGTAACACAGAAAACTTCCAGGTCTTCTGGGAAATAGTGAGAAGTGTAAAAGTTGTGTGGGACAGTTATTGCGTTGTCAGAGTGTTTCCACTCCTTAGAAACGATGTGCTCATACTCAATGTGCTCATACTCTGGATGACTGACAACATCTTAGCTTAAATCTTGCGAAGGCTGATCTTAGTAGACATGCTCCTGTCAGTCACAACTGTCTGCTCCAATCTGATTATCAAGAGCAATGCTCAGATCTGGCAATCAATCTCTGTAAGGCGAAGGACTGGCCCTAGGAGCATTCTCATTTGCCAAGGAAAGACTACAGCTCAGGGACAACCCTTTGGAAAGGTCTGTTTGAATCCAAAGGAATAGGGGAGTCAACAATAGCAATTACCATCTTACAATACCTTAGACATTTGAATTAGTAACCCTTAACTATTGATGGCAGCTTCTAGAACACAGACACGTTTGCCATTGCAAAGTAATTCTTACAAATGTCATCTAGTGAGTCAGCTGGATAAGTCACCAAATAGGAGTTGCACTGGGCACTGGAAAGGTAATTAAAGTGCAAGGAAGGTTGCCAGGTCCAGCCTGGTGATTTCAGGCCCACAATAAAGTGAGCCTGCAGCCAGGCTATTATTATTATTATACAGGATTTATATAGTGCCAACAGTTTGCTCAGCGCTTTACAATATAACATACAAATGTACCTGTTTTCATAAGCAGTAAATAAGCTTTAACTCACTTTACCCCCCTTCCTGACCAGGCCATTTTTCGCATTACAGCGCTGTGTTACTTTAACGGACAATTGCACAGTCATGCAACGCTGCACCCAAATTAAAATTACATCTTTTTCCCACGAATAGAGCTTTCTTTCGGTGGTATTTGATAGTCTGTGCATTTAATATTTTTTGCGCTATAAAAAAAAAAGACCGACAATTTGGAGAAAAACAATATTTTTTTACTTTTTGCTATTAAACATGTCAAGTAAAAAAAATTTTAAAAATCAAATTAAATACATTTAGGCCAAAATGTATTCTGCTACATATTTTTGCTAAAAAAAAATCCTACTACATGTAAATTAATTGGTTAACATGAAAGTTATAGCATTTTAAAACGGTGGTATATATACTGGGATTTTTTTTTTTATTTACTAGTAATAGCGGCGATGAGCGACTAATAGTGGGACTGTGGCGGGTATTCTTACACTGGAGGGAACTGACTTGATGTCACTGACATCCCCAGTGACACCAATACAGTGATCAGTGCTAATAAAAACCACTGACACTGTACTAATGGCACTGGGCAGGAAGGAGTTAACATGTGGGAAGATCAAAGGGTTAACTGTGAGCTGTGTGCTGTTTTAGGCTTGGTTAACATGTGTGCGGGTGGTGCCACTGTGGATCCGCATGAAGATCCGTGCACACCACCCACACAGAGGAATGCGGACCCTCGGGCTGGTGCCATAAGTTCTAATGGCACACCGCCTGCACTGGAAAACGCAACCGTACTGGGAACCACGGTTCTCGTGCAGGCTGCGTTTTCAGAAGAAGTGCAGGAAATTCTTCTGTGTGTCACAGGGCACAGGACTCCATTCAAATGAATGCACGCGGCATATATGTGAACCAGGGCTTACTGTATGCTGTGTGTGTGTGCGTCACTGTAGGCACACTGCTTTGCATGGCTCTGCTATGCAAAGCCATGCATAGCAGTGTGCAGGAGCTGACAGGGGAGAGAACTGTATTTTTTACCTACAGTTCTCTCTCTCATTTCGTAATGCTCGTCGATCATCGGGTAGTAATCACCGGCAGGGACCCGGTTATCAACAGCCAAAGCCGCGTGTGCACCCCCTACCAGAAATGCAAAATAACGTATATATACGTGATTTTGCACACCCGTGCCGCCCTGTAGCAGTATTACTGCTATAGGGTGGACAGAAAGCAGTTAAAACAAGCTTATTTACTGAGGGCATTGTGGAATTGCTCATCTAAAAAAAAACATAATAGAGGCATTGTTGTCAGATAGCAATCAGTTTTTCAGTGGCTTTGGCTCCTTGTTAAGAATATGTAAATGCTTGAATGTTTGAATACTTGAATGCCTATAGCCTGGCAAAAGATTCAATTTAGAAA
The DNA here is from genome assembly GCF_062004578.1 of Staurois parvus. Lineage (NCBI taxonomy): Eukaryota > Metazoa > Chordata > Amphibia > Anura > Ranidae > Staurois > Staurois parvus. Next base: position 3,451,541 of record NW_028317996.1, read on the forward strand.
CAAAGGATGCCCAACTAGATGTGCAACCCTCAGAGAGAAGATTCAATGAACTTTAAGTCTTATTATGTGGGAGCTAGGTTGTCAGCCTGAAGTTCCACTACAAACTCGGTGCATGAGAGGGTCTGGAGAAAGATTGACATTTAGTTGCCATTGAAAAGGAGCGCTGCACCCACACTCCACCCACTGTCTGTCCAGAGACTGCAGTGAATCCTCAGGGTTTGGTGCCTATGGTATGACACAGAGTATGCAGAAGGTCAATTGTCTGCAGTGACCTGGGAGCAGATTCTACAGTGAATCTCCAAAGTTTGGGAGTTAAAGTCTGACACTGATCATACAGCTGGCTGGAGCAATGAATCTCCAAGACAAATGAGGATAAAGGAGGGGGTCGGTGGAAGTTACCACAAAACATAATGCTGCAACAGGGGGGCTGTCAGTATTTTATATGACTGAATATAGAATATATAAGATTTGTTTCCACAAACATGAGAGGAACTTGCACTATGTCTATAGATCACAGTACAATAAAGCACTTTTGGTATATGGTGGGTTAGCAGCATTTCAGATCTCAAGAATTTGCCTGAAGTTCTGAAGAATATTTTCCTCACTGTATGCAACCAATGCACCAAAAATAAACCCTGTTCTGAAGAACAGAGCTTACAAGGACAAGCACCAGTGCCGTGCTCACACTCACCTGTTCCTGCTCTACTCCATCTGTTCCAATCAAGTGGCAGCCACTGCTCCTCTGCTTTAAGCAGTCATAATTAGCCTTGTTTCCTCTCTTCTTTCCTGCTTTACTGCCAGCAGTGCTTTGGTTCTTCCCAGTAATAATTAAATAATTTCAGTATAGAAGCATTATATTACATCAGAAAAGTGTAAACAAGAAAACAGATCATGTTATTTGGTTTTAAAATAATTTAAAGTGAGATGTGAGCTTCCTTTATTTTATTGTAAAGGTAAAAGATCCAGGAGCACTATATTGCTCCTTCTTACACTATCCCGCGATCCAATGACCTGGATCAAGCATGCAGACAACCAACAATAATGGCTCTCGTATTTCTCTCCTGACAAGTTTCCTCTGAAGCGGTATCAAACCCAAAACTAAAAATGTAATACAGTGCTGTGAAAAAGTATTTTCCCCCCTTCCTGATTCTTTTTTGCCTATTTGCACTTAAATGATTCAGATCTTCAAACTAATTTTAATATTACACAAAGATAACCCGAGTAAATAAAAAATGCAGTTTTTAAATAATAATGTCATTTATTAAGGGAAAAAAGCTGTCCAAATCTGCCTGGCCCTATCTGAAAAAATAATTGCACACTAAACCTAATAACTGTTTGTGACACCCTTGCCAGCAACAACTGCAATCAAGCATTTGTGATAACTGGCAATGAGTCTTTCAAATCACTGTGGAAGAATTTTGGTCCATTCTTCTTTGCAGAATTATTTTAATTCAGCCACATTGGAGGGTTTTTGGGCATGAATGGCTTGTTTGAGGTCACTGCATTTCAATCGGATTTAAGTCCAAACTTTGACGAGGCCACTCCAAAACCTTATTTTTGTTTTTTGGAGCCATTTAGAGGTGGACTTGATGGTGTGCTTCGGATCATTGACCTGCTGCATAACCCAAGTGCACTGGAACTTGAGGTCACCAACTGATGGCATTCTTCTTCAGGATTTTCTGGAAAAGTGCAGAATTCATGGTTCCATCAATTATGGCAAGCCCTCCAGGTAATGAAGATGCAAAACAGCCACAGAGCATCATACTACCACCACGTTTGACTGTTGGCATGATGTTTTTTTTATGAAATGCTGTGTTAATTTTACACCAGATGTAACAGGATGCACACCTTCCAAAAATGTCAACTTTTGTCTCGTCAGTCCACAGAATATTTGCCCAAAAGTCTTTGGGGATAAACAAGATGATTTTTGGCAAATGTGAGATGAGCCTTTGTGTTGTTTTTGGTTAGCACAGTCTTTCGACTGGGAACTCTGCCATGGATGCCATTGTTGCCCAGTCTCTTTCTTATTGTTGAAGCATGAGCACTGAACTTAACTGAGGCAAGTGAGGCCCGCAGTTCTTTAGATTCTTCTATGGCCTCCTGGATGAGTTGTCATAATTTTGGTAGGCTGGCCACTCCCGGGAAGGTTCACCATTGTTATAAGTTTTCGCTGTTTGTGGATCATGGCTCTCACCGTGGTTTGCTGAAGTCCCGAAGCCTTACAAATGGCATTGTAACCCTTTGCAGACATATACATGTCAATTACTTTTTTTTTCTCATCTGTTCTTGAATTTATTTAGATTGAGTGGCATGATGTGTTGCTTTTTGAGATCTTTTAGCATGCTTCACTTTGTCAGCTTCTATTTAATTGATTTCTTGATTCAACAGGTCTGGCAGTAATAAGGTCTGGGTGTGGCAAATTAAATTTAACTCAGCTTTCCAAAAAATGTGGTTAATCACAGTTCATTCATGATTTAGCAAGGGGGCAGCTACTTTTTCTCATAGGGCCAGGCAGGTTTGGATAGCGTTTCCCCTTAATAAAATAAATCATCATGTAAAGATTGCATTGCGTAATTATTCAGGTTATCTTTGTGTGATATTAAAATTTGTTTGAAGATCTGAATCATTTAAGTGTGACATACATGCAAAACAAAATTAGGAATAGAAAAAAACTTTTTCACAACACTGTATATTGCAGCTTACCATTCATTAGATGTAGTGGCCTCAGTAGTTTTCTTTTTTTAGGCTCCCCCCTCCCTCTCTGTTTTCACATTGTGATCTAGCCAGTAACACATCTCCTGTAATTAGAGTGCCTACACTCTGGGTGAAGGTGCAACAGAGACGCCTAAAGATAGCAGCATTTTCATTCTGGCTGGAGAGTAGTGTTAAATGTACTAACAGATTTAGCTACACTAAACAAATAGAAGCCAAACTCCAGGTCACACTTCATAATCAGTTACAAATACAGTTGTGTTCCTTTTGGGATAACGGTTTTACATATATAAACAAAAGCTGACCACCATAAGCACAGTGTTAAACGGTTTGTCTAAATCCTGTAACTAACTGCTACAACTGCAGGGTGGCTTGTTCTGTAGAGTTTAATGCCACCTTAATATTTACAAGCCTATGCTGGAAAATGTTAATGAAAGAATTGTAACTGAATTACAGATAATAGAGTCTTACCTTAACAGACCAAAAGTCAAAGGACAGAAGGAGCAGGATAGTGACAAAGCATGTTACAAAGCTTTTGCTGAACCAGTCACAGAACAAATAGGCAACAATAGCACCAATTCGAAAAAACAGATGAAAGAACGTAGCCAGGGGATGCCTACAAAAAGCATCAAAGACATTTACAAATAAACAGGTTATTACCATACACTAATAATCCAACATCTATCTGAAGACTATTAACAGATATTAAGATGATTCAAAGGTTTTTATTTGCAGGTTTTCCTTATGACATCCTGTCGATTTTTGGCAGGAGCACAATACAATATACAGGAGTATACTGTATTAATACATCAACAGGGCAATACAGTCTGTGGCAAACACTCTGAGTGAGCTACCATTACTTTTTTACAAACAGGATGGTAAAGTGTGTTTCTGGGATTTCCTGGGTGTGTTTCTAAACTGTTTGTGGTCAAATGGAGAAAAACTCTACACAGATCATCATTCAGAGGTCTAACAGACGCATACTGACCTCAGCAGCCAGCCTCACTAGACTAACAAGATATAGTCTGTTGCCTGGTTTGGATTTTCAGCACATATTGTTTTGTTGCTTCAAACAGCCACTGCTCTGGGGAAGCAGGTGACTGCTGTTCACTAATGCAGTTATGAATATGTGAGTCTACATGATTGCCTAAAAGTGTAGTGATCATTTTTAAAACTGCCTCTTCTCTATTTGTGGAAAATATAACAAGTGTTTGGTAATTATTTATTGTTAGGACAATGTACTGTGTATAAATATATATGCAATTTATCTATTCTACTACTTAGCATTTCATTCTTACCATGATACTATCTTACAATATTACTGAGAGACAAATGAAGAATGATGCTTCTTAATGTAAAGCTACCCCAAAATGAAAATGAACCAATAAACACAGAGGGGTGGGACCTGTGTCCCTCAATGGACTTCAAAAAATAGTTTTCAAAAAGTACAAACATTTTATTTTTTTATCATTCCTCAAGGAATACAGACATAGAGGCCTTCTGAAATAGTCAGAATGTCCAAAAGCAGTCCAAATAAGGGATGTGCAACAGCCACTGACACCTATTAAAATAGAACTAGGAGCTGTTTGCAAAAACCAGGACTAATGGGGAGATCACAGAGGATCAGGCTGATGCTCAGACCAGGACAAGAACTGAGCCCAAACGAGCTGAAGATGTGAAATCAAAGCAACCACCAATAGGTGGAGCAATAGAAATACTTGAACAGGGAGAACAGACCAACAACGAGAATGGTCAAAATTACCACCTATATTGTGCACTCATGGTGATATTTTGTGCATACCATCAAATGCGTGTTTGCCGTGCATTCTCCAGAAAAATATATGTGCTTCACCAATCTGTGCCACCACCTCTCAATACAACAGCTTACCTCTAAGATTGACCCACACACCGGTAAGGTTAGCATGCGCTTTCCGAGTAACCTGGATTCCATTAACAGCAGTGATCCTCTAAAAACATGTATGACAGGTCTGCAATCCACTATGAAGTTCAGCCCAGACTCCAGCCACAAAACGCACACTGAATCCTTTGGTGCACCACAGATTATTGCCTTTTTAAATACCATCACATTGCTCTCTTAAGGATACACATCAGTGGTTATGATATGTAGGATGGCCTACTTCCAGGTTCCAGGCATGATGACATCATGTGGCTCTGCCCCTGTATAGCTCTGTATATTGTTTGATGTATTTTGGATATTAGGGCGATATCTAATACTGTAGCTCTGGAGCAAAATTTTTTGGTCTGTTATAAAAAAAATGCAGAGACATATTGTATTTTGTTAAGACTCTGAGTATGCAAGAGTACCATATCCTTCTAGGCCAGCTTTGTGCAATATAGATCGCCTAAATGCCCTCCATTTCTTCCCTACACTGGAGAGGGAGATTAGGTTGAATATATCCTACAGTCACCAGAGCATCCACTGAGAATACCGGAGGGTCCTGAACCTGGCAACAAATCCTTCCAGTTTGTTTTTTAATCTGGATGCCAAAAGATCCATGTTCTGTATCTCCCACCTGTAGTAAATACCTCCATAAGGAGGGAGTATTCCACAGATTCTGCCAACTGAGAAACTTCACCTGACAATTTCCCAGGCCTGGAATATGGACAGTGGACAGGACTGGAATGTACAGTTTCACTCAAGTGAGAACAAGATCGGCCTCTCAAACCAGCATAACTTCTTGTGCCTCCCTGATGACTATTGTAGGCCACTTCTATGGCACTGTCCAACTGGATCTGATTGATCACCTTGCAGTTGAGAGGTCCAGTGTTAAAGGGACAATCAACAATTGCCCAACAGTACCGTGTTGATTGGAAGTCAAACTTCTTGTGATAGCCAAGTCTTTTACACCAACTGTACATTCAGGACTCATTCAGTACAGGACTGTACATTCAGCTTGACAGGTTGGCATCCATCGAGACAACTTCCCACAACTTTGGGGAAAGAGGGTTTCTTAGCTCCAACACTGGGTTGCAAATCCACCACATCAGAGAGTCTTTCCTTGCTGGTCAGATGCATGGACTGAGTTTGTTTACCCATACAGCCAGTGTGTGGAGTTGCAATGATTTGGAGTGAAACTGGGCACATGGTACTGCCTCAAAATAACCTACCATCAGGTCATAGACCCTCATGCAGGCATGAAATGAGGACTGGCACCAAAAGTTCCAAGCATGTGAGGAGAGGGACAGAGGTTTGTCCCAGAGTAGAAAAATCCTGGCCTGCGTACTCAAATCGGTGAGTCAGGTCAAGCGATCACTCCTGAATGTTGAGGATCTATTCAATTCTATTCAAATTCTGCTCTGTCCTTTGGACATTGATTGACATCCTGAGAGTGGAATCGAGCTAGAAGCCAGGCAAGCACTTTGGTTAAGACACAGGAGGCCGTGAACAGGGCAAAGAGAAGAGAAACAAACTGGTAATGTTGTGTGCCCTGAGAAAAACAGTTACCGTTGATGAGGAGAAATAGGAATGTGAAAAGTAAACATCCCCTAAATAACGAGCTGTTGAATAGCAGTATAGAAATCTACCTGTTTCCACAGGGCAGAACATTTTAAAGCATGGAGAGTTGGCAGAATATACAACTCTAGTTTTTAGCCCCTAGAAATGGCACTCTGGACCGAAAAATCTGAGATTTCTTGAGACCAGATTGTTGAAAGGCAGCAAGACCCCCCCCCCCTTCCCACTCTGACAAGTGGGGAAGCCCTTTCATTGGGAAACAACTGGACCCAGACTTGGCAGGTTTTGGAGGTCTAGGTCTTCCAATGGATTTGTGCCCTGGGCTTAGACTTGGAGCTTGAGGCCTGAAAGGGGGTGAAAAGAGCTTATCCTAGCACCAGGAGCCAAAGGCACCAAGAATGCACAGGATGCAGACAGACTGCATTCTGATCTGTGCATCAGACCCACATGAATATGTGTGGAGATCTGTGCAGGTCCATGCAGCCAGCTGCCAGTCATTGATTTAAATAGGCTGCCTACACACCAGTACACGGAACAAATGTACATCCTGGGTGGCTGAAGAAACAAAGAAAAGTGACAGCAGAAAAAGACTGAGTGGTCCATCGAGTCTGCCCGTTGTTGTTTTTTTCTTGTTTTTTGTGTTTTTTTAACCTCCCTAGCGGTCTGATTATGTCAGTATTTTTGTGCTCAAAGCGGTACATTGTTTTCAATGGAAATATGTTTTTTTATTGTAGGCCTGTAATTCTTAGGAATAACTCACTGAAATCTGTCCAAACAAGAGTCTAGTAAACATCCCGGGTATGATAAAATTTGAAACACAAAATCATAAGTTATAATATAATAAATAATCATAAAAAATAATAATATAATAATAATAAATTTAATTCAATAATGCAATCAAACCAAAAACACTGAAATTTGAAATAGAGCGCTAAGTTCACACATCACTGAGCTCAGTCGCAAAATTGTTTTCAGTGTCTGATGACAAATTTCCCCACAAATCATTATCACTCAATTCTGCAAGTGGTTCTGATTTACTATCGCTGTTCTCTAGCTGGTCTAATACCACTTTTGACCTAAAGGGACGCTTTTTGGATGCCATGGACGTTTCTCAGTTTCCAGGCAGAAAGAACAGTAAAAATGCAGGCAGGGCACTGGACAAAGCACTCGGGACAAAATGTATGTGAAATGGTTTGATATAATAATGTAATACTATCAGGTTTTAGTGTATTGAGTGAATGTCAAATTTTTATATTTTTGAATTTCCCGCCAATTCTGTCCCCCGTACGTCCTGATACTCGCAGGGAACGGAACCCGGAAGATGGATGCCGACATCGGCCGGAGGACAGGGGGGACATCGCAGGAGCGCACGACAAGGTAAGTGCTGGAGGGATCTCAGAGCAACGCTGCAGGGGAATCTCGAGTGTAGCTCGGAGTTACTGCTTCTGGTACTGAAAATTTACCCCAAGCTACACTCGGGAATACCGCCAAGGGGGTTAATGTGGTTATTTTCTTGGTTAACTTTTTTATAGATCTGTGCTTGTCCTACGCATGTTTGAAGCTATTTACTGTTGACTATTCACTACCTCTGCTGGAAGTTTATTCCAAGTATCAATTACTCTTTCAGTAAAATGGTACTTTCTGAGATTTTGAACCTTCCTCCAGTTAGTTTAAGGTCAGGTTGGGCAGCACAGTGGCTAAATGGTTAGCACTTCCGCCTGGCAGTACCAGGGTCGTTGGTTTGAATCCCAGCCACGGCACCTCCTGCCTGGAGTTTGCATGTTCTCCCTGTGCCTACGTGGGTTTCCTCTGGGTACTCCGGTTTCCTCCCACACTCCAAAGACATGCTGGTTTAAAAATTTGATCCTGTCTAAATTGGCCCTAGTATTTGTATGTATAAATGTAAGTTAGAGACCTTAGATTGTACACCCCTTGAGGGTTAGGGACTGATGTGAATGCACAATATATATGTAAAGCGCTGTGTAAATTGACGGCGCTATATAAGTACCTGAAATAAATAATGTCCCCATGTTCTTGATTTTGGTTTCATGTTGAAAATACTGCCCTCCTGAACCTTATTTACCCCCTTGATGTACTTAAAGGTTTCAATCATGTCTCCCCTTTCCCTTCTTTCCTCCAGACTGTACATGTTAAGTTCCTGAAGTCGTTCTTGATATGTTTTATCCTCCAGACCTTTCAAAATTTTTGTTACCCGTCTCCGGACTCGTTCTATCTTATCAATATCTTTTTGTAAGTGAGGTCTCCAGAACTGGACACAGTATTCTAAATGAGGGCTAACTAAAGACCTATACGGAGGAATCAGGACTTCTTTCCTCCTGCTGGTGACCCCTCTACCGATCAGTACGGCTATATGAATAAGGCCCTTATCTCATTCTTGAAAATGTCCCTTGTATTTTCCGGGCCCCAAGTTGACAACTTACCTTTGTTTCACATTGATAAACAACTAGTCCTGACTCCCACTGGTGCCACCCATTCCACTAGCTCAGCCTGAGCCCCAGCCTGCCGCTATCAAAATTATTGGTTGCTAGGACTGCCTGGCATCCAACCAATCAAATTCATTCACAAGCCCCCGGCAGAGGAGGATGTAACTTCCTCCTCCTTGCTCCACCGCATGCTAGTGCTCTGCCTCCTGGCTTCAGCCTGGAGGCATCCTTCTCTACTGTTCTGAGAACGGAACTGGGTCTCTGGTGTGGCGGACCATCAGAGCACTGACCTAGTGCAGGAGATCAGGGGCCTTGGAGGAGCGATGCCTGTCGAGCTGAGTCAGGCACTGCTGAAATGTACCAAGACAATCTTGATAAAAATCTACTGCCATCTACCAGGATGATGAAAATGAAACAAAGGTGGACAATTCAGCAACACAATGATCCCAAACACAAAGCCAAGGAAAGAAAGAAAATAAAGCTGCTAGAATGGCCCAGCCAATCACCTGACTTGAATCCAATAGAAAATCTATGGAAAGAACTAAAGATCAGAGTTCATAGAAGAGGCCCACGGAACCTTCAAGATTTGAAGACTGTGTGGAAGAATGGGCCAAAGTCACACCTGAGCAATGCATGAGACTAGTTTTTCCATACAGGAGACATCTTGAAGCTGTCATTACCAACAAATATATTTCAGTTAGTGTGTTCAATACTTTTTCCCTTTCTCATTACATTTTATTACACATACTGTAACATAATTTCTGAACTTATTTGTTTTGGTTTCTTTGTATGTATGGTTTGCATGGGTTGTTACTGACATGTGGTGAATATTTTATTTCAATAGCACCTTTAGAGAAATATTTACCTAGAAAAATGGTGATGTGTTCAATACTTATTTTACCCAATGCATGGGGATGCCTATCTACTGGATTATGGGGTCTCTTTGTTGGACTAGGATTTCTCTTTGCTGAATATATGGGAATGTCTTTTTGCTGGATATATGGGAATGTCTCTTTGGGGATTTTATGGGGATATATCTGCTGGATTAGGCCATCTCTTTGCTGAATATATCGTGATGTCTCTGTGCTGGATATATGGGGATGTCTCTTTACTGGATAAGGATGTCTCTTTGCTGATTATATAGAAATGTCCCTTTGCTGGATTGGGCTGTCTCTTTGCTGAATATATGGGGGATGTCTCTTTGCTAGATTTGGATGTCTCTTTGCTGAATATATGGGGATGTCTCTTTGCTGGATTGGGATGTCTCTTTGCTGGATTGAAATGTCTCTTTGCAGGATTAGGATCTCTCTTTGCTAAATATATGGGGATGTCTCTTTGCTGGACTGGGATGTCTTGTTACAGGATTATGATGTCTCTTTGCTGGATTGAGATACCTCTTTACAGGATTGGACTCTTTGCTGAATATATCTCTTTGCTGAATAAATAGGAATGTCTCCTTGTTGGATTGGGCTGTCTTTTTTGCTGAATATATGGGGTTGTCTTATTGCTGGATTGAGCTGAATACTTGCTGAATATATGGGGTTGTCTCTTTGCTGGATTGGGCTGTCTCTTTGCTGAATATACGGGGATGTCTCTTTGCCGGATTGGGCTGTCTGTTTGCTAAATATATGGGTATGTCTCTTTGCTGGATTGGGCAGTCTTTTTGCTGAATATATAGGGATGTCTGTTTGCGGGATCCGGATGTCTCTTTGCTGCATTGGGCTGTCTCTTTGCTGAATATATGGGGATGTCTCTTTGCTGAATATATGTGGCTGTCTCTTTGCTGCAGTGGGCCATCTCTTTGCTGAACATATGGGGCTGTCTTTTTGCTAAATATATAGGGATGTCTCTTTGCTGGATTGGGATGATTCTTTGTTGAATATATGGGGCTGTCTTTTGCTGGATTGCGCTGTCTCTTTGAAAACAATGCAGTTAATGTAGGGTGCTGCTCAAAAGTCTACCTTGTCATAGTGGCAGGCTTCATATTTTTTGGCCAAAATATAATTCCTTACTGTTAAATCTTGAAAGCACTGATGATGTGGAATACACTTTTCATTTTCACATATTAAGTTGTAAGAGTGTTAAAATAAAAGTGGGTGCACTGAAGGACTCCAGGGACCCCAAAATTTCTGATGGCTGCCCTACTCCAAAGTTAAGTGTCCCTGGTAATCCCATAAAAATTTTAATGTTTGAATTTTGATTCCATGAACCGCCCCTAAAAAAAATGTAAGGATAAATTGCGGGTTTTCACCCCTTGTTATGTTAAAGATGTTCTGTGTCTCATGGCTAATGGCCCAACCCACATGTTGACAGCTGCAGAGGCAATCTAATAAATATATAAAATGAGTGGTTAAACATAGAACTAAAGAATCTGTTTGAGAAGTCTGACACTTTTTAAAGTAAACTGACATTGCCTTCTAGTTTTCAGTCTTATTACAAGCAGCAAATATCCCATAGGGAAAAATATTTCCATATCAAAATGGAGAGCTTTTATTACTAAGTGGATCAATCATGCTAGAGGCCCAAAATATTTTATAAGGATAAGACTTTCTATATAATATTTTAGGGGCTGGGGATTTAAAAAAAATGTAAAATTTTGAAGTACAGTTTAGGACACAGTCTGGATATTCAAAGACCCTTGGTTATAGGCAGGTACCTTTAAGTGACTGGCAAAGCTTTACTGAACATGCCCCCTTTGAGCAACCCCTAAAGCCCTACCTCACTCCCCAAGTGTCCATAATCCAAAAATAGTTTTCTGCTGGGTTCAAAGGGTGGTTTCTGCAAGGCAGAGAGAACCAAATTAAGATTCCAAGGAAGAACAAGGTGCTGTAAGGGTGGTCAATCCAGGAAACACCTTGAATAATGGTTTCTACTAAAGAAAGTAAAGCCAGAGCTTATCGTAACAAAACGGACAAGGCCAAAATCTGCCCCTTAGCTGTACTTCAGGCCAAGTGTTGGTCAAGTCTGGAATGCAGGAAGGCCAAAATGTGAGGCAGAGAAATCCATGGGATTAAAAAGCCTACATGCCCACCAGGCAAAGAAGGATATCCAGGTATAATAGTAAATATTTCTGGAAGTGGCTTTTCTGGCTTTAAGCAATGTGGAAATGACAGAATCAGAGACACCCCTGTCCCTCAAGACAAACTGAAAAAAAGTTCAATGAAAAAAATATCAAATCATTTTTCAAATCAATGAAAAACAAATAAATAGTGACATGTAGTCCATACAAAAACACAGTAAAGTCCGTGTGGATATAAGGCTCCACATCCAATAGTGAAAGCCTTGTTCCAATACTGTAAATATAATATTGATGTTGTGCATCCTATTTTCCCGATTATTCGCCAATGTGTGCACCACCACCAAGTGAATAAATGGAGGCTTACCAGAAACACTTAATTATAGGGGGTCTTAACCAGCATTGTGATATAGGGTGTCATCCAATTTTCCATACCATGCTCGGATCAAGGATCTCCCAAGCCTCACAAACCAATATGTGAACTCCAATACGATGCCAAATAATATCATGAAAGAAAAAACATGCCTCTTATAGTGCAATAAGTTTGACTATCCTTTATTTGCGCTGACAAGCATTCAAAAAACCACTTTCAATATGACCGACAGCGCGATAACGTCAGAGGGAGGCTCCTGCCGACGCGTTTCATCATCAAAAGGCGTCTTCCTGGGGCTAGGGAGCCACCCTCTGCCACTGCGATTAAATGGAAGAAAGCCAAGCCTCAATTTGGAGCACAACTAGACTGAATCAATCAATCACAGGAAATAGATGGCACAGGAAATGAACCCAAGCCTTGACTTCACATATTTGTCTTCCAGTATATGATACCAGAAGGAACCGTTTTGTAAACCAAACCTCGATTCGGAATCCAGAAAGAACACAAAGTTGGACAAACAGCCCGGTCCACACCCCAGGGGCAAAGCTACCCACCCAAACAGAATTAGACCCCATTATCAACTCAGAGTTAAAATATGCTATTAACCCTTTATGGGAATAGTAAACGGATCAAATTGAAGAAGGTGAATGCTCCAAAATACATAAATACAATTAAGTGGAATCCCACACATGTATTATTCCAGCATGTTTTCCTGTATTTTGCATTTATTGTACATTATGATGGTTAAGAGGAGCTATATTGCCTATATATAGTAGTATGCTATACAGGGCATAGATATTTTTGTTTTATCTAATTTTAAGTTATTATTTTATTACTTTTACCAGCAATTATACTGGATATATGATCTATAATTTATATTCCTTTTTTTGGAGTTGTTTACATCATGTTCCTGATTGTTTATTGAATAGAATATGATATATGGGGATAATATGTATGTTATTTTAAGATTTGAGTATTTTTAATATTGTACACTAGATGGCGTTACATGTGTACACTTAATTGTACTTGTGTATTTTGGAGCATTCACCTTCTTCAATTTGATCCATTTACTATTCCCATAAAGGGTTAATAACATATTTTAACTCTCAGAGTTGGTAATGGGGTCTAATTCTGTTTGGGTGGGTAGCTTTGTCCCTGGGGTGTGGACCGGGCTGTTTGTCCAACTTTGTGTTTTTTCTGAATTCCAAATCGAGGTTTGCTTTACCAAACGGGTTCTTTCAGTATCATATACTGGAGGACAAATATGGGAAGTCGAGGCTTGGGTTTATCTCCTGTGATGAATTGAGGCTGGTTGTGCTCCAAATTGAGGATTAACTTTATTCTATTTATGCGCGGTGGCGGAGGGTGGCTCCCTAGGCCCTGGAAGACGCCTTTTGATGATGAAATGCATCAGACGGAGCCTCCCTCTGACGTCATTGCGCTGTCAGTACCCTACAGCTTGTAAGTAGGATTTTATTTGCGCAAATAAAGGATAGTCAAACCTATTGCACTATGAGAGGCATGTTTTTCTTTCATGATATTATTTGGCATCGTATTGGAGTTCACATAGTGGTTTGTGAGGCTTGGGAGATCTTTGATCCGGGCTTGGCATGGAGAATTGGATGACACCCTATATTGCAATGCTGGTTAAGATCCCCTATAATTAAGGGGTCTGTGTTTCTGGAAAGCCTCCATTTATTTATTTGGTGGTGGTGCACACACTGGAATTTGCGCAGTTTGATCTATTTACATTAATGCCCTGAGACAGAAGGCCTGACCTGTTTGGAAGAGGCCAGGGATCGTCCCCTAGAGGTTTTAATATATCCATGTATCAGGATCTCCAGGGCCAGTGTGCTGCAATGAAAATCACTGGTTTCGTGTGTGAAGTCTGGTACACACGTTGAGAATATTGGACGAATGATCATCCTCATCTCATAAGACAGAATACAACTTCCCACAATGATGTAATGTATTGTACTGTTATGTATTCTTTCATTTCCAAGCATGTGCGGCCTTGGTCACTTGATTTTTTTATGGACAAATACTATACTGATTAAACGAAAATCATTCGTTCTGTTATCGTGCGAGAAAAATTTTCGTGCTTGTCCCTTGGATAATTTCACATTAACTGTTATTACTGTAATTAGCTCTCGAAATCTGTATACAAACAACCAGATTATCGGACAATCGCTCAGAAAGCGGTATTTTTCATCAGATTTTCTCATCGTGTGAACTAGGCATTACTCTATCTTGCAAAGCACATGAGGCATGAATCTGCACTGAAGGAAAGGAATATATGAAATGAAAAAGGTCCAAGGAATTGTCAGAGCTTCCAATGCTAGATGATTGTTGGTCCTGGCTGAAAACAGGGATAACTTATATCTGAAGTCCAGGATGTTCACATCGGAACAACAGAGAGGTCCGGACCTATAAATGTTAACATCAAGTTATATTTTGTGCATTTAGGAATGAATCCAGCTCTTTGTAGGGATGTAATGAGGGGCTTTACACTACTATGTGTGAAAGTATAGATCATTATGTAGAATGTGAACTGTTAAATATTTGGGATAAAATAGCAGGAGGGAATAATTGGAAAACTGAGGATTAGATTCAATTTATTCAAGTGGAGGAGAAGTGGAACTGTGAATTGAGAGGGTATCAAATTGTTATGAATTTGTATTGGGGAACAGGAGATATGAAATGGGGCAATGCAAACTATATAAGAGGATAGGAGATTGGAACTGTGGGTGATGCAGACTACAGAAGGGAATGGGAAATATGAATTGTGGGTGATGTGAACCAGGTAAGATATAGAGAGGACTAGGTCTTAAATGGCAGTTTCTTGACACTGGAATGGCATAGATTGCAGGGTTTAGTCATGAATCAAACGAGTTTGTCTCCAGTAATTTCCTTCCAAAGTTGGTGGTGTCAGTGGGGAGTGTCAATTTAAAAAAAAAAATTTAGATGGGCATCTTAGAGAATGCAATATACAGGTATAAGGGAAATGGCAAAGACATAGACACACATGCACATAAACAAGTTAAACTGGATGGAATGAAGTCTTTATTCAACCTCCCCAACTATGTAACAAAATAAACCATATCAAAAACATGAAGGGAAAAAGCTTTTCTTGATAAAAGCAACAGCAGGAGTCTTGTGCAGTGTTTGCTCTAAGGCAGCCCTTTTACTTCAAGACATTAAAGAATAATTCCAGACATGGCTATATTATATATAGCTACACTAGTCCAGCTTTGACTAGCGTAACTATGTACAAGTCATTCCTCACTGATGATACAGCCTGATACATTGTGAACACAGAAGGCTGGCTGCTCAGCATGGGCACCATTCAGTGAATGCTTTGCATTCTCTGAATGAAAGAAAAGCATTCTCTCAGTGAGCAAGGAGTAGAGCATGACATCACTGCAATCTTTGAATGATGCCCATGCCGAGCAGCCGAACTCCTTTATTCAGTAAGCAGGAGTACTGCCATTCAGTGTGGGACCTGAAAACAAATGGAGATCATTGAAGTAGCGGTGTCTACTCAACGATTTCCAGCTTCTAGGAGCATTTGCCAAGTATTGTATATACATACAACCTGGATCAATGTAAGCATGTATAATATATTCTTTAAAATGGGTCCAAGCTCATTTTATAAAAAATGTTGTACTTTATAGAAGGTACGGTATGTAGATGTATTTTTAGGTTTGTACTATTTCTATTTTTTGTAGATATATTTTGTGAGCCTTTGTAGTGAGTTTGGAATGTATTAACACAAAACTATAGACAATATACTGCAAATTTAAAAAAAAACGATGCATATCATGCAGTCTGTCCCTAGCATAATGACCAGTGCTGACAGGCTTGGATGGGCAAATGCCACATGCTTTTGAGCCTCAGTTTGAGATGTTTTTGAGATCATTCACAATTCATTTTACTGTATACAGGGAGGCATGACACCATAAATAATAATACATACATTTAGGGTTTACAAATACTTTAAGATTATATTTATATTTGTGACTCAAGACCGTGGTACTTGATAACATCAAATAGTTTTTTTTTAACTAAATTTTTTTTAAATTTTGTTAAGGTGATCATAAACCCATACATAAGACCACTAAAATTACTAATCTCAGGTGACAAACAATATTGAAGCAAATCCTCCCACATAATCTGTATCTGTTTATCAGCCCCCTTCTCTTCCACAGCCAAAGTACACAGAGAAGATGGTATTTCTCAGCTTCCAGGAGGCAAAGGGCAGGGATCAGATGTCGCACATTGCACAGCACAGAGAGCTGAGTGTAATCTGACACCTGAGTGGAGAGGAAGGACACACCCCCTTCTAAACAGTCTCATAGAGAAACATGCACATCAGAGGCTGTCAATCACCTGCTGTGTCCTGGGGGCTGTCTGTCACCATGGATTGTCAGAAAGTTGGGAAAAACTGTCAAAAGTGATAGATGCAGATTGTAGGTAGAACTATATTTAGGGGTGATCAGAGTGAATGATAACTTTTATGAATATACAGTATCTAATGTCATGTTCCCAGCTATTAAGAGACTATATAAGGTAGTAATTGGTTAAACGAGCGCTAGATAAAAAGCTAAGCGACTAGCATAAAGGTCAAACCTCAAATCCTCATACAACATCAATAATCATAAAATGCAGCGCTAGTCAAATGATGAATAAAATAATGATAAAATATGACAAAAACGTGCGCTGTGGAGCGCTAAGGGTATTGCTGAAAGTAGCGTCTGGGTATGACGCATAAGATGCAATAGTGACACAGATCTGTATAATAGGTAAAAACGTTCAATATATATAAATGGGTAATTCCGTGACTCCAGTGGATGGAAAAATGAGTATACAGTATATTGCACTAACCAGAAAGCGCAATTATAAGCGCATTTGAGTAAATTACACCACTCCTGGTCATCTGTATCCTAAAGGTAACCCAGGGATCATCTGGCACACGTCTGCACATCAGTTGATCATCTGGCTGCTACTCTCCAGGTTTCCAGGGTAAATCCCATCCCGTGCAGGCGCTTTCTGGTTAGTGCAATATATACTCGTATTTCCATCCACTGGAGTCACGGAATTCACCCATTTATATATATTGGACGTTTTTATCTATTTATGCAGATTTGTGTCACTACTGCACCTTATGCCTCATACCCAGACGCTACTTTCACCAATACCCTTAGCGCTCCACAGCGCACGTTGTTGTCATATTTATCATTGTTTTATTCATCATTTGACTAGCGCTGCATTTTATGATTATTGATTAAGAGACTAATCTTTGGCACTAACAGAGAGATCCAGGATATATGAAAGATGCTAACTTAACCCCTAAGAGCCATTTAAAATCCATTGTGCTGTTACAATACACCAAAAACCATCCTAAATTTTGCCTTACATGGTCTCTTAATCTACTGCTATTGTAAAGCATTGCAAGGTAGGAAACAGCGCCTTTATATGCAATGAGAAAATATGTCTAATGCCATGAACATACAATATATAATTACAAACTGTTGACTGATAAGATCAAGTTGAACTCTTTAATATACTGTATCTATAAAAAATTTTATGCAATAAATTATATGCACCCTGTGCTCACACACAGTGAAAATACCATACAAGCTTTTAAATAGGCAAACTAGTGTTGGGAAGACAATGATAAATGCAAACACTTACAGTATATGTTAAAATGCCACATTAGGTTTGATTTGTTTATTTGTATTACCTCTATTTACCCAATGATAGTGTCAGGTGGATCAATGCAAATACTTGACACTGTTATTGGGATCACACTACGGCAGTGCACTAACGGCATGCATGTTGAGCCACGCATTAACATGAGTTGGGTACATGTACCTTAGGTGCATTTATTTTTTTTATAACACATTGCACCATAACAAGTGGTAATGTAACACAATATAGCCCAACGGTGTTAACCTAGCCTAAGTGTGCTTTTTTAGGTTGTTTAAAACAAGTAAAACATAGTAATTTCCCTGCTTCTACTACCACAAATATGAACCAAATACAAATATAAATTATTTGTATCTACTGTGCTAAATATCTACCAAGTTGAGCTTTTTAATTTGAATTGCTGGTGGTTCCTGCAAATCCCAGTCCAACATTGTCATTATTGACTTGCATTTTACCACTTCAGTTTACAAGGTTATATACATTGCGGTACAGGGTATATTATCTAGTTTTCAGATGTAGGCCAGTGAAAATGCTTTCAATGTTTAACCCATATGAAAAAAAAAATAATTTTATTCTGCATATACTGTATATCTAATATACAACACCTAATTTTTGCTTTTCTTAACGCCAGTTCTTCTTCATTTCCCAAGTCAAGAGAGACATCTTCAGTGTCATCTACAGCAACCTGAAATACAAGATATGCAGGTCAATGAACATTAAAATGGAGGTATGGGAAACATTAAATATTACATAAACTATGCAGTCACAAGCATTACCACAGTAGTTTTTGTAACATAGTTTTATCATCTATTGATTTCACCACTTGCTTTTACAAGGTGACAATACTGTTTTCTCTGAAGTTAAATTCCATACCAGAATTGTCACCCTTTGGACAAGGCATATTTATATAACAGTAAATCTGACATTCATCAAACATTCACTGCAGGTGAATCTTCCCAGTGCATGTGTGTTAAATCAGAGTGTTTCACCACCAGTGAATATTTAATGAAAGTTACATTTACTAATTTATAAATATGCCCCATAGTTTTTAATGGGCTTTGGTGAGCCGCAAAAAAATTAAAGCCCAACTCCAACAACTCATTTTAAGTACTTACTATAACTGTTTTTTTTAAATAATTTTAACCATATGAATTAAAGTTGACTATTGTGTTCGGCTGACCGCCTACCTTACAACTTCCAGATGGTGTAAACATTCCTTTACTTGGAAACTCAATGACAATCTAGTACTAGTGAACGCTATAGAGTAGAGATGTCATCCAAGAAGTAATGTTTGACACTCATAACCATAAAATGGGACTATATCCAGATGATTTTTTTGCTGTATCTTTCTAACCCCTTGATAGGAATTCCTTCTCTTATACAATAATTTGAATTCTCTAGGGAACTCAGTAACTGTAAAGTTAACTTACAGAAGTCTGGAGCCTTAAACATCTTGCTCCAAATGACTGAACAACTACAACTTCAAAATCTTCTAAACTTTCCTTTTAAATGGAAGCATGACCATAATATCTAGGGGTACAAATACCCTTCAATAATTCAAATCTATACAAACTAGATTAAACACTGTTATTTAATGAGATTTGCTTCAAACTACAATGTTGAATGAATCTCCACAATACATGGTTTGCAGGAATCTCACTTTTTAAAATTAACCTTCTCCCACGTCTTTACTTTTTCCAGACTGTGCATACAGTGGGGATCGAAAGTTTGGGCACCCCAGCTAAAAATTTGTATTAATGTGCATAAAGAAGCCAAGGAAAGATGGAAAAATCTCCAAAAGGCATCAAATTACAGATTAGACATTCTTATAATATGTCAACAAAAGTTAGATTTTATTTCCATCATTTACACTTTCAAAATAACAGAAAACATAAAAATGGCGTCTGCAAAAGTTTGGGCACCCTGCAGAATTTATAGCATGCACTGCCCCCTTTGCCAAGCTGAGACCTGCCAGTGTCATGGATTGTTCTCAATCATCGTCTGGGAAGACCAGGTGATGTCAATCTCAAAGGTTTTAAATGCCCAGACTCATCTGACCTTGCCCCAACAATCAGCACCATGGATTCTTCTAAGCAGTTGTCTAGAAAACTGAAACTGAAAATAGTTGACGCTCACAAAGCTGGAGAAGGCTATAAGAAGATAGCAAAGCGTTTTCAGATGTCAATATCCTCTGTTCGGAATGTAATTAAGAAATGGCAATCATCAGGAACAGTGGAAGTTAAAGCAAGATCTGGAAGACCAAGAAAAATATCAGACAGAACAGCTCGCAGGATTGTGAGAAAAACAATTCAAAACCCACGTTTGACTGCACGATCCCGCCAGAAAGATCTGGCAGACACTGAAGTTGTGGTACACTATTCCACTATAAAGAGATACTTGTACAAATATGGTCTTCATGGAAGAGTCATCAGAAGAAAATCTCTTCTACGTCCTCACCACAAAAATCATCGTTTGAACTTTGCAAATGAACATATAGACAAGCCTGATGCATTTTGGAAACAAGTTCTGTGGACCGATGAGGTTAAAATTGAACTTTTTGGCCGGAATGAGCAAAGGTACGTTTGGAGAAGAAGGGGCACAGAATTTAAAGAAAAGAACCTCTGTCCAACTGTTAAGCATGGGGTTGGATCAATCATGCTTTGGGGTTGTGTTGCAGCCAGTGGCACAGGGAACATCTCACGAGTAGAAGGAAAAATGGATTCAATAAAATTTCAGCAAATTTTGGATGGTAACTTGATGCCATCTGTGAAAAAGCTGAAGTTAAAGAGAGGATGGCTTCTACAAATGAATAATGATCCTAAACACACCTCGAAATCCACGGGGGATTACATCAAGAGGCGTAAACTGAAGGTTTTGCCATGGCCTTCACAATCTCCTGACCTCAACATAATTGAAAATCTATGGATAGACTTTAAAAGAGCAGTGCGTGACAGACAGCCCAGAAATCTCAAAGAACTGGAAGACTTTTGTAAGGAAGAATGGGCAAAGATACCTCAAATAAGAATTGAAAGACTCTTGGCTGGCTACAAAAAGCGTTTACAAGCTGTGATACTTGCCAAAGGGAGCAGTACAAGATATTAACTCTGCAGGGTGCCCAAACTTTTGCAGATGCCATTTTTTTTGTTTTCTGTTATTTTGAAAGTGTAAATGATGGAAATAAAATCTAACTTTTGTTGACATATTATAAGAATGTCTAATCTGTAATTTGATGCCTTTTGGAGATTTTTCCATCTTTCCTTGGCTTCTTTATGCACATTAATACAAATTTTTAGCTGGGGTGCCAAAACTTTCGATCCCCACTGTAATACTTTCCTAATTTTTTTCACTCTCTTAAAATCTCCTCTAACAATATATATTTGGAAGTGCAGTAGAGTCCCCACTTCACTTTCAAAACATATCATCACCATTCTATTTTCATCCCCATGGTGCTTAAGGTCTGCAAGTCCACTAGATTTAAGTTTTCAACATCTCACGGTCCTCATACTCTGATCTTGGGCAATCCTGATTTTTTGCTGGTATGCAACACTCAAACATTCCTTCATTGGTTGGCCCCAGGGCCTTTTTACTTTGTCCAATGCTTACACCATGTATGTTGATGCAACTATTCCACCCTGACTCTCCACCTACAGGTGTATGGATACAATATCCCCAATTAAGATTGTTCAATACATTTTAAAACAAACATTTATCTTGACCCTTGACTTACCGTATTTTGCGCTCCATAAGACGCACTTTTTTCCCCCCAAAAAAGGGGGGGAAATGTCAGTGCGTCTTATGGAGCGAATATGGAGCGGCCGGTCCGGTATTTCCGCCGCCGCCACCATGTCAGAATACCGGGGCGGCCTCTCAGCTCTTCTCTTCTGCAGGACCTTACCTGTTCCTCTGTCCAGTCTTCCCGTGCCGGCTTCTGTGACAGCCGGGTGCCCACTGCGCATGCGCGAGAAGCACTGTGCTTTGTGAATGGTCCAGCGACTTCTGGGACACATGACAGGTCCCAGAAGGCGCCAGGCCATATACAAAGTGCAGCGCTTCTCACGCATGCGCAGTGGGCACCCGGCTGTCACAGAAGCCGGCGTGGGAAGAAGCCACCGTGCCCACACTAAAGAAAGGACAACTTCAGGTACCCGCTCCCCCTGCCTCCCCAAAGGTCCGCAGTCTCTTGGTCATCCCCTGTACTGTCTGCAGTCTCTGGTCATCCCCTGTACTGTCTGCAGTCTCTGGTCATCTGTACTATGTCTGCAGTCCCTGGCATTTTCCCTGTACTATGTCTGCAGTCTCTGGTCATATCCTGTACTGTGTCCGCAGTCTCTGGTCATCCTCTGTACTGTGTCCGCAGTCTCTGGTCATCCTCTGTACTGTGTCTGCAGTCCATTGGTTCAGAATATTTTTTTTCTTGTTTTTCACCTCTAAAACCTAGGTGCGTCTTATGGTCAGGTGCGTCTTATGGAGCGAAAAATACGATATTTTATGCAAGCTTGCTACTCAGACTATTCCCATGAACATCCTATATACCTTTATATGTGACATATAATATGGAATTTTTACACACCCAAAACACACATGGAAAAACTAAAAGTTCACTACATGTTATTTGTAAAGCCTTCAGAAACAAGTGGCTGCCTTGGAATACGTTTATGGATTCTGCGGAGTTCTGGACCCTAGAATGAGCTTCTTTTCCCCTCATTCCCATTCCTTTCTTCAAATGACTTCAACGTTTAAAGTATTACTAAACCCAGGACCCTGCAGTCACTATATCTTGTCTCCCACAGAACATGGAATGCAATTATTTTAGTAAATATAAACTGCTAAATACCTTTTTGCATCAGCAGTTAGAGCAGTCTTCTGACTTCTATCAGTGCCCAGCTGAGCACTGGTTAAAGCTTGTGGGAGGAGTTTTCATTGCCCTCTCACTGCCCTATGAGATTGCAAAACCCCTGACCCTCTGTCTGGTCAGTGCTGTGTGGCCCAGTGCTGATCACATGCACCCTCCCAAGAAAAATAAAAAAATCTAGAAATACACACCAAACTGAGCATGTGCAGATTGTCCCAAAGGCTGTGTTCTATCAGGAGATGAAATGGGGAACGTGGAGCAAGGGGGGGATAAGAGAAGACAGGATAAAACATCCTGGACCCTGGAGTTCTGTCTAATGGGTAAAGTCCAAGGAGCTTTTACTAAGAACCACAGTCTCTTGGACCAAAAAAGAGCTACCTCGATAAGAGATGTTGTTTCTAACTGTAGCTTTTTAGGCTTCATTCACACGGTGCATATACAATTGCTTTTTAATTACAAAGCTGAATACATCTGCATTGTTTTCAACAGTCATTCACACAGGTGTGTAAACATGAGCTGCTTTCAGATCCATAACACAGAATCCAAACATCTGCCTCTAAGAACATGTGATGTATGCCCTTACACATATGAATGCATGTATATGCATTTGTATGATTGTAAATTAAGTCTGAACAAAACGGAAAAATAAATTATCATAGAATTAAGCTATGTACGCATGCACATCTTGACACATTTAAAGGCATCTACACACAAGCATTTTACTGATTAATACACAGGAACTTTTCTCCTAGAAAACAAGTGTAATAATATCAGTAAAATTATTATAGCCATGTGAATGAAACCTTAGAACTAATGGAACAAGCAGAAAAGCTGGAATTTCCATGGATGAGCTAGGACATATGTTTCTAAGGCTTCGTTCTTTCTGTTTAGATAAAACAACGTGGACACATTCACATTCTCCTGGTTCCTGCACAAATCTACCTGTGGCTAACCCCATTTGTCTGTGATCATTGTGAAAATGTCCTATCTCAAAGCCCACTCTTAGTGTCTCCTTAGTTCTCTTTAAGTGCACCATTGTCAAGTGTGCCAAAATCCTTTCCAAACCATCTTAGAAACTTCTCTGTGAAATTCAGCAGAATACTGCTTCTGCCCCCCCCCCTTTTTGAGTGATGTATACCACTGCAAGATCTGTACATGCTGATCCCTCAGATCCTGCGCTTAGAGGATCAGAGCTAGGGGGATTGGTTTCAATTCTCTCCAACTGGAGGATCTTTTTGCATCCCTCTTTGGTCAAGTACTCTGAATTATCTTTAGGTCTAGGTGTGCTCCTGGGACTTGCATCTGTGGCAAGTCTTATAGAAACCACAAAGGCCCATAATAACTACTTAATCACATTATTCAAATTCCTCCACGACCAAAGGGATCTCTTTATTTAGCTGTGGATATTTATTCACCAAATCTAGTGATTTTGGCCTATGATCCCATGTATGACCTTGCTTGCCTACTGACCTGCCTCTGGATTTCTGCCTCCTCGTTGTAACTTTGGCCTGCCTTCAGGACTCTGTTTATTGCCTTCTGCCCTTTACTTGATTAGTTCAGCTGTCACTGACTTGCTTGTTTCCTGCACTCCGTTTTTTCTTCCTGATTAGGTACTATCCTACTCCACTATTCATGAACTCAGTTTGGGCTGCACCTCTTTCTTCTGATCTGGTATCCCACAGCTGTGTTCACCCTCGATGAGAGCCTCAACCTAGTTTCTCAACCCTGCTTGGGTCCTGCTCCATGATCCTCTGTCCTCCGCTCCATGCAGCTGTCATTAACACAGATCTGGTACTGCCTGCAGCTCCCCTCACATTCTCTGTCACCACCTTCAGGAGTATAAGGCTGAAGGAGCTAGAGGTTCCCCCTCATCTACATGTTCTCTACCACGTATATAAATGGATCCTGCTCCTGATCACCAGACCAGACCTGGAACTATAAGCACCAATGAGGAACCACACCTTTCCTTCTTCTTTCCAGTGGTTGGAATGGTAGGGTCGCAATGCCTACCCGGAAGTCTTGCCCCCGCCTTAATGTGACATCACCCACTGTCAGGAACTTTCAGACTGATACCACTGCACACCTCACAGAGTTCTATCATGGAGGGAAGGATTGTGAAGCACCCTAAAAGGATCTCTATGGTGCAGGGGGACCTAGCAGACTTTCCCTGAGCACAAAAGAAAAAGGAGTGCTTCGGGGCGGTTGTCTGAACAAAACCTGTGAACTGTGAACTATGTAGGTGCCAGATAGCTAGTACTAACAAGAAAGCAGGTAAGAACAGCCACCCCACCTCAGCACCACATGTGACAAAAATTGTAGTCCCCCTACAGTTCCTAGAGGAACAACTAGGAGAAAAGTTGTCTGTGAATGGTCCTCCTTATAAAGAATTGTTCCGGCTCTGGTTCCTGGAAACTATGGGTGAAGCTATCCTCTTTTAGGTGCTGTTTTGAAAGATGATTTGGAAAATTGTGATGCCACTGGCCAATGTTTACCTACCTAAACCCTAAGAGCTGCAGATAATTTTAGAAAGACTCCACCACCCCCTCCCAGAGGCTTTTGTCTCTACTGCCATCCAACTGTGGTGCCACTGGCCACTTTTTATGTACCCAAACCTGAAATCTGAAGCAATTTTTTTTTGGTTTGAGCCTTGTGTCACAACCTTTGTATGTTGACACTGCCATCGACCTGTGGTGCCACTGGTCAATATTTAACTACCCGCACCTAAAGGCTGAAGCTTTATTTTTTAATTTTTTTAGAAAGACACCTCTCTGTGGCTTGTGTCTTTGTTTTTAAGACTGTAATCCCTGGTGTCACTGGCCAGTTTTTACCCACCCTTACCTGAGGGCTGTAGTTCTAATTTTTTTTTTTTATAAAGACAGTGCCTGTATCTCTGCATTTGCTTGGCTGCACGGCCTTCAAACTTTTGTGCCACTGCACAGTTTTTATCCACCCATTCTTTAATTCCTGTTTGGATTGCAAACTGTGGTGCCACTGGCAAATTTTCACCCTACCATTGACTGGGGCTATAATTATTTTTGTTTAGGAGGATGATTCCCATGCTGTAAGGGACCGCCTGGCGGTACCACTAGCGCTCCACTGATTAGGCGCTCCCAGGGCACGGAGTCTAAGCCCCAGGTACTTGTTCACCAGAGCCCCTGATGGTGGGGATGGACTTGGAGTACCCTGAGACCAGGTCGTGGCTCCTGAGTACGCCTGTCAGTGGTAGGGGTATTCGCCAGGGGCTCCCACGGGGAAGAGCCTGATGTGAGGAGGTCGGGAGACCCCGGTGGGATGGATGGATGGATGAGCAGGTTGAAGGTCAGACAAGCCGGGTCGGTAACAGTGAGGTCGGTGCGGTACAAAGCAGCGGGCAGAGAGTAGTTGGGTCACACGCCAGGTCAGCAACAGGAGGTCAGATCTAGTAAGGGGCATCCAGGAGAGAGGTCAGGCAAGCCAGGGGTCAGAGTGGGAGAATACAGCAAGGGTCAGGTCCAATCCGGGTCAGCAACTTACAGGAAACAGGATCACAGGTACAGGTATGCAGAAGAGACCAGAAGGCACTGAATGACAGTTCAGGGCCGTTTAAATATCGCGCCCTGCGCTGTCATTGGTGCCCGGCGCGCGACCGCGGTTCCTACTGCGCATGCGCAAGCCTGAATGCCGCGGTCGGCCAGGAACTGGTGCCCGCGTCCCTGCAGAGAGCGGCGCACTGCGCCTGCGCCGGGACCAGCGCCACGGGGATCCCTGACACATGCCTTAGTTCTTATTCCTTTTTAAAACTGAAAGATGCAGATATGGGTATAGAGGCATGCAGAAAATGGAGGGTGCAA
This sequence comes from Staurois parvus, assembly GCF_062004578.1. Classification (NCBI taxonomy): domain Eukaryota; kingdom Metazoa; phylum Chordata; class Amphibia; order Anura; family Ranidae; genus Staurois; species Staurois parvus. The sequence goes on from NW_028317996.1 coordinate 3,477,952, forward strand.
AGTGTTACAGATGCAGTGGGGTGCTGCAAACAAACTAAAAAAAAAAGTTGTATTCAGTTGTATTCAACTGAACAACGCCCTCCCCAAAAGAAAATCCTAGTAAGTGGTCCTGTCCTCAAATCCACTCCAAACAAAAAAAATTAAAGACTATTAAATAGAATGTAGCACTAGCAATCAATGGCTTGTTTGGTTCAATAAATTCTGTAAACAATGGTGGCCACAAAAACAGAGTGCACCTCACCACTGTAATACATAGAACTCAAACATAGTAAACACCTACAGCAATCTGTCCTTATAGCTTCAATACACTGCCACTCTGGCTGCTCTCAGAATATCCCTCCACTCTGCCTCCACTACCTCCACTTATAATGAGCTGCAGGTTCCTGGTTTCCAGTGTCATTTTAGTCTACTAAAATACGACTAAAACAATTCAGATGACTAAAATGGCATCTTAGTAAAAAAGCTATGACTAAAACAAAATTGAAATCTGATGGCAAAATTAACACTGTACTACCAAATATGAATAAGTAGGTAAGCTGATGAAAGAAAAAAAAATGTAAAATGATTTTCTTAATATTTAATGTTGATATAATATGGCATTACAGCCAATAGCTTACAGGTTTTTGTGTATATATATATATATATATATATATATATATATATATATATATATATATACACACACACACACATACACACATATATATAAATTCACATATATATATATATATATATATATATATATATTTTCTCTGCTGTTAAGCTGTGTATGTGTTTCTGTAGGCAATCCCCACAAAGCCTTTGAAGAAGCTGGTGTGCACTGTGAATTGCTTTGGTGTTATTAGCAGGAAAAGGAATCGCCAAATTCAATTGTGTTATGTTTTAAACATTTGTGTACCAATTGGTGGATTAGTTGGTCCACCTTTCTTAATGGACTTTAATAAAAATAATTTTTATATTTTATCTATGTTTATTGTTTAGTACAGTGCCTAAAAAGTCCCCTATTCTTTGAAGATTCGTCCCTTCTGGATTTAGTGGGGGTTTTTTTAATATATTTTAAAGTTGCAATTCTCTTTGTCAAAAAGCAATATTTTTGTTTGTTTATGAAACTTGGTTTTATTTATAAGATATTATGTATCACAACATCTAAATATGTGTCTGCAGTGCATGTTCAAACCATAAAGTGGTAGTAGAGTCATACATTAGAAAAATGTAGAGGTCTTTTCGGTCATAAATGCCCCCCTCTGCCTGACAGCGAGTAATGTGATCTAAGCCGCACATGTGGAGCTCAGATCACATTTATGGCCTGCTCTCTGTGCTGTGGCGATGTGACTGCCTTGCACATGCACAGGAGTGACTTCACCTCTGCTCAGCCCGTAAAATATCCGAAGATACAATACCCAGAAAGGAAGACCGGGCAAACATGGAAGCACCGGGGATCCGGCCAGGGAGCAGCGCTGGTGGGCTCAATTTGTTGATAAGTCTGTCATTATGTACTAGTATGCAGTGTATACTAGTACATTATGGCTAAGACCTACAGGGGGCCCATTTCTTTAGTTTGCTTATTAACATTACTACCACTTTAATACCATAAATAATAACGTTATTTGATTTTTACTCCAGGAGTATGTAATGAGTTTAGAAATTCTAAACAAATGCTTAAATAATGCATTACAGATTAACTAAACCCATTAGATTTTAGTTGACTAAAATGTACTGGTGTCTTTAGTCGACTGAAACGTACTGGAGATTTTAGTCGACTAAAACTAAAACAAATCAGATGACTAAAATACGACTAAAACTAAAATGGCTTTTTAGTCAAAAGACTATGACTAAAAGTAAATCGAAATTTGAAGTCAAAATTTACACTGCTAGTTTCCAGTACAGGGCATCTTGCAAGGAAATATTCTACAAATTGTGGGTGGAAAGGCTCACAAACTTACACTGAACTTTAATACATTTAGAACATTCATGAATAGATTATTCCCCTAAACCCTGTTCACAAAAACAATTGCGTACTGTCTGAGATACTTTTTTATTTGAACATTCAAATTTACAGGACAAGTTTTGGGGTGCACCCCTGTCTTCAAGGTCCAAGCAGTACTAATACATACAATTTTAGCAGTATGGTAAGTAAGGCAGCCCATAGATGACTAAATGAAAATAAAAAAATGAAAATAAAAAAAAAAGACTCGAATCCCCCATCCACACATTCGATTTGGATGAGTGAAAACCTCCCACTGTACCTTTGTATTTTGACAGTGGGGAGACTTCCTTGCACTCAGGGTACACTGATCAGCACTGCCAAGTGTCACGGTAAGGGGTCAGGCTCACAGACCAATAGTGATAGCATTAGAGAGGCTCCCACCGACCAGCAGGATAGGTATACAAGCAGGTCACCCCGGCGGATGGCACAGGCTCACCTGAGATGCAGGGTCTAAGCACTAACTGGTATTTATCAGAGCTTCTGATGGTGGAGCTGGATTTTGCTGCATGTTAGTACCAGCTTGCAGTCCTCAGGATCACCTCACCAGGAGGTAAGCAAGCTGGGGTCCAGCAGCAGATATAGCAGGTAGGGATCAAGCAGAAGTGTAGTCAATAAACAAGATAAAGGTTGGTAATTGGTTGCATTTTGGGACAAAGCAGAAGCAAAGTCGAGGAACAAACCAAAAGGTCAGTAATGAGTAGTAGTAAAGATAAGGACAGCTGTAGGTAGGCAAAGGAGCAAGATATCGGCTAGAGAGAGGATGAAAATCTGGCAAACAGGAAGTGCAGAGATATGCTTTAAATCAGGAGACCAGGCAAAATTGTCCTAAGAGATCAGATAGAGAGCGGTCTAGTATTTCAGGTGTCACAGTGAGAAGAGATACAACCAGACACCACAGAGGTGGAGCTGATCGAGCTGCAAAAAAACCGACAGTTTGATTGTGCGAAAGTTGATTGCTAGATCAACTTATGTACAGTATCTCACAGAAGTGAGTATACCCCTCACATTTTTGTAAATATTTTATTATATCTTTTCATGTGACAACACTGAAGAAAGGACACTTTGCTACAATGTAAAGTAGTGAGTGTACAGGTTGTATAACAGTGTAAATTTGCTGTCCCCTCAAAGTAACTCAACACACAGCCATTAATATCTAAACTGTTGGCAACAAAAGTGAGTACACCCCTAAATGAAAATGTCCAAATTGGGCCCAAAGTGCCAATATTTTGTGTGGCCACCATTATTTTCCAGCACTGCCTTAACCCTCTTGGGCATGGAGTTCACCATAGTTTCACAGGCTGCCACTGGAGTCCTCTTCTATTCTTCTATGATGACATCAATCTAGCTTAACCTTGCCACGGCTGCGGCCTACTCACATTGCTTCTCCAAAGCTTCAATCCCTGCTCTCCTGTGTGCAACTTCTCCTTTCTTGCATGCAGCTTCTGCTTCCGCGAAACAAAGAAACACAGCGCCTCTAACTGTGTACTGTGAAGGTATTTAATAGAAAGATAAGTAGTAACTCACATCTTAGAATTTAAAAACAGGCTCATGGGTAAGACGTCTGTAGCCAGATGTTGTTGTGTGACTGATCCAGAGAGGAGATCGATTGAATCCGCCAGCAGGTGGTGCTGTGCATGTGCAACATGGATGGTAAGCCTGGTGGAATCTCCAAGGTGTCTGCCAGCAGATGGTGCTGTGCATATGCAGCATAGATGGTGAAGCCTGGCAGAGTCTCCAAGATGCCCAGGATCAGCACATGTGGCGTCTGACGTCGTCAAAATGTGACACGTTTCTGAGCATGTGCAGGACGAGATGAGTCCAGGCGTGCGCTTTCATCAGGCAGGGAGGAGCTGGGGGTGAGGGAGCCTTATGTAGAGCAAGGGGCGGATGATGGGCCCCTTTATTAATATATTATTAAAATATATATATATATGTGTGTGTATATATACCCATATAAAAAGGACAGAATGGACGATTGGCAGAGGATAACCCTGCATAGGAAAATAGTTTTGGTATAGGTTCCTAGCATGGAATGGAAATTAGGGGATGTCAAAAGGGGCAAAGGGTGATAAATGAATTGCATAATATATGGTAGCCACAGCAATGCAATGAATATGTGGCAACCATATGTAGATAAGAAGGCATGCTGTAACGGAGGTGTATGCGTATATGGTTAGGTCAAAGGACAGGTTAATTTGGTATGTAGTGATAGTGCGGTGATGACGTATGCATATATGGTTGTGTCAAAAAAACTGGTTATAAGGTCTGTGTGGTTAGTGTGGCACTGACAACCAGCATGGTTGGAAGTGGTGTAAACACATGTCTAACCGTCAGAGCCCAGGGGGGAGAATGAACAATAGAGAAGTAAGATACCTTCACAGTACACACTTAGCGGTGCTGTGTTTCTTTGTTTCCCTTCTGCAGAGTTATGCTTCACTCCTACGCAGCTTGCCCTTAGTGCCTACTGGAATACCCTTACCCCTGCCTATTTGGAACTCATCAAACATACATGGACTGCCACACCATGCGCCTGTTATCCCTTTTGTATAGCTTCTGCTTTCACCTTTGCTTTCTAGCAGGCAGCTTCTGCCTCCATCTCTGCTTCCATTAGTGCTCTCTTGCCTGCAGCTTTTGCCTCCATCTCTGCTTCCATTAGTGCTCTCTTGCCTGCAGCTTCTGCCTCCATCTCTGCTTCCATTAGTGCTCTCTTGCCTGCAGCTTCTGCTTCCATCTCTGCTTCCATTAGTGCTCTCTTGCCTGCAGCTTCTGCTTCCATCTCTGCCTTCTTTTGAGAAAAGGCTGCTTGAATTTTAGAAGCTTGGCACTGACACTGGATTTAATATGTTGTTGACTGAGAGTGGGAGATCTTAATTGTAGAGACGCGGCGAATCTGGAGAAGCGTCTCATAGATGCAGAGTGATGAGATTTAAATGAAAGAATTTGTATAGTTCTCACCTCTGCCTTTCATTTTGTACTAAACTTTCTCTCCCCAGATTAAGCACAAATCCCTTTAATTCTTCCTTTGACTCTTCAGTGTTGTACCACTTTAAGAGGTTAGTATATTTAAGGCACAGTCTTTGATATCTCTCATAGGTAGCAATTAATTGATTGAGAGCCCCCTCTAGTTGCAGTACCTCATGAAAAAGGCATGGTGCACAATCAACAGTTTTATACCATAACTGATTGACATCAACCAGCAGTTCTTCTTTATAAGTTTCATAATTCTGTTGAACCTACCAAGTTGGTTTAACCAAGTGTTTCCTTGTATGCTTAATTCCTGATCTGGAAAAAAAATCTGTCTCTTGCTGTGACATCACGTTGACAATTAATAATTTAACTGGCAGTCTCTGGAAAATGTATGTTGTTTGTGGAGTACATACTGATTTCTGTCTCACTTGTTTGAGAAGGTATTATACAAAAAAGCCAGAATGGTATGTGGCAATGCAGGTGGCTTCTATCGAATAGATGTATGATGCACACATTGACTTGTATAACAGTCAACAGAAAAACAGTGGATTATTATCTTGTAAAGCTGCTGCGATTAGCTTGCAGGCATGTACTGACATGTATGACAATGGCTGCACTGTCCTAAGCTGCTCAATAGCCAGGCTGATATCACATTTCACAGTATATTCCAGAGTTATAGAAGATTTTTTGACTGGAGCTATCTGCTTCTGCAATCTAAGCACTGATAGTGTGATCTCCATAACTGATCCAGTTTTGGTAAGATAACTTAACTTACAGTCTAGTGGCTTAGCAGACAGTGGATTGATCCAAATGACATCCTGCAGATCATTAAAAGCTTTAATCCAAAAACATTGTGCAGATCATAATAGATGAACATCAGATAGCTCAAAAAAATCATAAATCCAGCAGTATACAGCATAAGCGGAGAATGGAGACTGAGCATGAAGAAGGGTGGGACAAACTACAAAGAGCATCCCGTAGCTACAGAGTGAGTTAGAGACAAAATTATTTAACAGCAAACAAACAACAATGTGTAACATGATAGCTCTGAAATAGCTAGGAGTGCTCACACTGACAATGTTGACAAAATATTTGATTTCAGTTACCTCCCCTCCTCAAATACACTGAAAATTTACTGAAAATTCTATTAGGTCATAAACATACATGATTTCATAGAATGCCCTATACAAGGTTGATATACTCCCCTGTTTTTTTATGTCCTATCAAAGTGTGATACATGGACATGTTCCCATTCAAGTCTAATATACAAACTTTGTGATTATGAGCAATCACTAGGATGGTTAAGGTTTGCCAAACTTGGAAATCCACTATAAATCAACACTCCTTTGACATATTATAGATTTTTTGTCAAGGAACACCATAAACTATGGATGTCCATAGAAAAGTCTCTGATGGCTCTTCCCCTCACCCTTGGGTGCAGCCCCAACTTTGTCAATGCACACTAAGCTCATCAGTTTTTGTGAGCTATTTTTGTGAAATATGTGACTCACCAACTATCACATTATCATATCTTCTCTTATATAGGGGTTCCAATGACATAGGAATTTGTCAATCCAGAGTCTCACCAGCCATGACTTGAGAATGAATCAAATAGCTGTTGCCTAGATCCTCAACCAAACCATAGGTTTAAAGTGAAAAATCAAAAAGGTGTGAACAGAACCAGAGCCAAATATTGCATCCCTTGACACTCTCTCCACCTACACCTTTTTGGAGTAGCCCCACTGTTCCTCACCTACAAAGCATTCCTAACACTCAGCTATGGGCAGCTTATGGTGTTGTGGGCCTGAAGCATTATATGCTGGCTGGGAGACATATATGGTCCCCCCTTCCCCACTGGAGCTAATTGGATCATGCTTTACTGATTTTTTTTTCATCTTCTTCTGGATCAACTGTGGGTATAGGATAATATATATAGAGAACAAGGCAAACAACATAAACAATTCTTGCAGCACTCACACACAAATCCTTAGTGCAAAGATAAACATAAAAAGAATAAATGACATGTATACCAATAAAACAAGACACTAACTCTGCATCACTGGCTGCTTGTTGCTTTGGAGCTGTGTTGCTTCAGTGTTGCTAATGCAGTACAAGCATGTGTGCCTAACGACAATTTGAGTAGGAGCAGAGTAATCAAGAGAAGCACTAATCAATTTAACACAAACAGGCTGGGCTCCAGCCTCTGACACCCAGCCTGTATCTGATAGTAAAAACCTCTGATGACAGTGCAAGCTTTACAACAATGCCCCTGTACTGATGACCCCACCTCTTGCCTATAATAACATGTTTCAATTGGATACCACCAATCTTTCTCAAGGAAGGAAGAAAGGAAGTCCCTCTTTAAGCCGCTAGCTAGAGTAACTCTTAAACAGAGGACCTGTCCTGGTTAGTGGCTCCCCTGTTTACAAGGGAACAGATATTCGAAATTGGGAAATGGCAGGCTATTAGAAATATGGATACTATGCCTAATATTTTAGTGACATGTGGTAACATTGGAAGCAGTTCCCAATGCATAGGCCTGGTTGGGAAGGACACTGGGAACAATGAAAATTGGTGTCTCTCCTAATTCTTTCTCTGCTGCATACCGAACATCTTTTTTTTGTTGGTGTCTGCAGTCTGCTTCTGTTGGTGGAATGTTCTCTGGAAATTGTCACTCATGACGTCTGCTCACAGAATCAGAGCAAATGCTTTCTGGTGAGGTTCAATGCTGGTAGTTTAAGGCAGTAATGACATCTTCTATGTTACTTGTGATAGGTGACATATGCATTATAAATGGCCAAATGGAAAATATATATTGCACCTTTTTATACCAGTAGAGGGACTTTCTTGTTGATAAATAGGGCTGCAACATCTGATCATTGCAACCTCGACCCACCCCCTCATGAACCCATTATAATCATGGATAAACTCAGGCTTTTGGATGGGGCCATCTCTTCCATGAATTTCCACGGTGGTGTCATTGTGGATGGTGGACAGGACATACACATCTCTCTTATCCCTCCACTTCATGGCCAACACTTCATCATTCCTCAGACTCACTGATTCCCCCCTTTGTAGCTGTGTGGTCACCATACTTTGTGGGAAGCCCTTCTGGGTTTTCTGGAGGTACAGGTGGCAGAAAAGGGGCAGACTTGTGTAATAGTTATCCAGGTAGTTGTGATACCCCCTTTTTGAATAGTGGAAATGCCAGGTCCCGGACAATTGTTTTTACTTGTGTCTATGTAGGATGGAGCTGGGAATCTTTGCCTTCATACACGTGGAAGGCATGCAGCCGGTTGCTCTTTCACACAGCTTGTTGAGTTTCAATTCATATCTGGCCCTTTTACTGGTAATTTCTCAGTCGGCCAGTGAAGTGGACAAGTGACTCGTCCACACAGATGCTTCTGTCAGAGATATATAATTCAGGAAATCTCTTGGGAAAAAAAATGAATTAGTGGGAAGATTTTGTAAAGTTCCACATAGCCAGGCTGATTTCGAGGAGGGTGCTAAAATGGAGGAAGTACATAATCATGTCATAGCATGACCTGGACATTACAGCTGAAAAAATGGGCATGTGATTGATGGGGTGGGAGGACCAGTAAGCATATATTTGTTTTTTTTTGTAAGCCCCGTGTTAATTGTAAGGCCCAAAAATAATCTGAACTTCTCCACTGTGAGACATCTCCTTTCAAACGGAGGAGCATAGCATGAATTGGGGTTGCCTGCGATATATTTCTGGGAAAAAAGATTGGTCTGGTTCACAATCAATTGAAGTAAATTGTAAAAATAAAAAAATAAATACTTTTCTGAAAAATCTTTAGTGTTGGCCTGAACACCTGGCTGTGCAGTAAAAAAGGGATTGTAGCTGAGTTGGAAGGCAGCCATAATGGGTTTGCAAGTGTGTCTGTGAGATATGTATGGGCACCAATTTATGGGGTCTGATGTGATACTCCAGTACTAGTACTGGGCTTTCATCCAGGCGTCTAGTGCCGTTGGTGTTTGCCGATTCACCATTGGGGTGTATGGCACTGCTGATGGTTGCCTGGCTTTCAGAGCATCTTATCCTTTTAGGAGGGACTGTTTCCTCTTCTAATTTGGTCACTGATCCACTGCTTTTGACAGGATCGTACTCTGAAACCAATGATGTGCACTCCCCGCTGTTCTCATCCATCATACTGAGGATTTCAAATGCCTCCTCACTAGTACACTGCCTTGAAAAAGTATTCATACCCCTTGAAATTTCGCACATTTTGTCATGTTACAACCAAAATTGTAAATGTATTTTATTTGGATTTTATGTGATAGACCAACACAAAGTGGCACATAATTGTGAAGTGGAAGGAAAATGATTAATGGTTTTACAAATAAAAATTTGAAAAGTGTGGTGTGCATTTGTATTAAGCCCCCTTTACTCTGATACCCCTAACTAAAATCAAGTGGAACCAATTGCCTTCAGAAGTCGCCTAATTAGTAACCTAGGTTATAAAAAATATCCCAAGCTTTGAACACCTCTGTTCAACCCATATACCGAAAATGGAAAGCGAATGGCACAACTGCAAACCTACCAAGACTTGGCCGTCCACCTAAACTGGCAGGCCAGGCAAGGAGAGCATTAATCAGCGAAGCAGCCAAGAGGCCCATGGCAACTCTGGAAGAGCTGCAGAGATCCACAGCTCAGGTGAGAGAATCTGTCCACAGAACAACTATTAATCGAGCACTCCATAAATCTGGCCATAAGAAGTCCCGTTTGCAAGAAGCCATGTGGGGGACACAGCAAACATGTGGAGGAAGATGCTTTGGTCAGATGAGACCAAAATACTGTACATCACCCTGAACACACCAACCCCACTGTGAAACATGGTGGTGGCAGCAGTATGTTGTGGGGATGCTTTTCTTCAGCAGGGACAGTGAACCTGGTCAGAGTTGATGAGAAGATGGATGGAGCCAAATACAGGGCAATCTTAGAAGAAGACCTGTTAGAGTCTGTAAAAGAGACTGGGGCAGAAGTTCACCTTCCAGCAGGACAACAACCTTAAACATACAGCCAGAGCCACAATGGAATGGTTTAGATCAGGGGTCTCCAAATTTTCTAAGCAAAGGGCCAGTCTACTTTCCTTCGGACTTTGGGGGGGCAAACTGTGGCCAGTGGAAGTAGAAAATGCCTCAGTGTCAGTGGGAGTAAACAATAGGAACATGTGGTTAGTAGGAGGAGGGATAATGCCCCATCGTTTGTATTGGTGGGTGGAATAGTACCCTATCATTGGCGTCAAGCGCTGTGTCATTGGGAAGAATAGTGCCCCATTGTTGGTTTCAGTGGAAGAAAGAGTGCCCCATCATTGGTGTAAATGGGAGGGATTGTGCCCCACTACTGGTATCAGTAGAAAGAATAGTGCCTCAACCTTGTTGACAATAAAAGGAATAGTGCTTCCTGTCAGTGGGAGAAATAGTAACTCAAGGGCTGGATAAAGGTCACATCCGGCCCGAGGGCTGCAGTTTGGAGACCACTGGTTTAGATCAAAGCATATTCATGTGTTAGAATGGCCCAGTCAAAGTTCAGACCTAAATCTAATTGATAATCTGTGGTAAGGCTTGGAAATTGCTGTTCACAGATGCTCTCCATCCAATCTGACAAAGCTTGAGCTATTTTGCAAAGAAAAATGGGCAAAAATGTCACTTCGTAGATGTGCAAAGCTGGTAGAGGAATCCCCAAAAAGACTTGCAGCTGTAATTGCAGTGAAAGGTGGTTCTACAAAGTATTGACTCCAGGGGGCTGAATACAAATGCACATCACAATGTTCACATATTTATTTGTAAGAAATATTGAAAAACATTTCTCATTTTCCTTCCACTTCACAATTATGTGCCACTTTGTGTTGGTCTATCACATAAAATCCAAATAAAATAAATGTATGCTCTTGGTTGTAACATGCCAAAATGTGTAAAATTTCAAGGGGTATGAATACTTTCCCAAGGCACTGCAGATAGGGGGATAGGGGGACAGGGTGGGTGGTCTTCCAGGGTCAGATGTGGACAACTTAATAATCACTCAGAATAACATGGGTTAAAGATGGTCAGACAGTCAGCATCATGTGGTCAAAGTCCTTAGGGAAGTAATTTTCAAATCCAAGGTCCAGACCCATTCAGACTTATGCATCTTATCTTTAAGATCAGTAAGCTTTTTCTCTGATTCAAACCCCTTATGTGCATGTTCTCTCCCCTGATGTAGCTCAGAGCTCAATGGTTGTAATCTCCTTTCATAGTGGAGGTGGACTAGGAGTCTCTTAGCAACGCCCTAGCAACAATGCAGGATGGGATGATGCAATCTCTGGGAGTTTTTTGATCAGGCATCAGGAGATACATAAATCGCCTACACCTAATGCAAAGTCATTATTCAACTTTGTTCAAAGCTGCACAGCTTACTTTTACCTATGCCCCTTGCCTGCATAGTCAAGTTTTTTGGTATGCCTTTAAATGAAATAGCCAATAACACACATACCTTTAGGCCCCATTTACACCGGAGCGTTTTGTAGGAGTGACCCTAGTTCAAGCCCATCCGAGCAATCCGCTACAAAGCTGCCACTGTATTGGGCCTATCATCTGCAGCAGGGGTATTCCCCACCCTGCATGTACTGTTTTGCATGTGGCTACAGGATGGGGAATGCCTTGCCTGCTTATGATTGGCCCAGTACAGCGCAAGTTTCCTGGGAGCTTAATTAGGTGGGATCGCGCTAGGATTGGGACATCCCTCTTTCGAGGCTCAAAGTTAAAAAACACTCAGCATTAAAAATCCCATTGTTTCTAATGGTGCCTGTTCAGACCTAAGCATTCAGGCACCTGTCACTTGAAGAAGTAGAAGGGCTCAAGTGTAAATGTAGCTTTACTATCAAGATAACTGGAGGTTCCTGCAGATGCAGCCCATACAGGGTTAATTTACACAGAATCACATCAGAAAAATAAGCTGCAAGTCTACCTGTTTCATCCTCTTAACACCAGCAGTCTTCCTTCTGCTTCCACATCTGTTACTAGGCAGATCCTGGGCGGGACAATGTTGCTAAGAAGCACGCTCTGTCATTGGATAAAGTCATGAAAAGCCTGGATGTTCACTGCTTCCGCATATCTGCAGAGAAACGAACGGTGGCCATATTAGAAATGGGCATTCTAATCACCTTGGCCATCCTTTCTGTATATAGCCGACTGAAGTACAGCCAAGGGAGGATTGCTGTGAAAATTCTGTTTATACTGAAATAATTGGCACTGATCTTACACAGAAACACTTTATTCTGCAAGAGGCTGAAAATCGGCATGATCGTGTTTATCTATGAAGACTGTAGCTCCCTCTGCTGGTCGCTGGTCTCATGATCGTGTTTATCTATAAAGACTAGCTCCCTCTGCTGGTCGCTGGTCTCATGATCGTGTTTATCTATGAAGACTGTAGCTCCCTCTGCTGGTCGCTGGTCTCATGATCGTGTTTATCTATAAAGACTAGCTCCCGCTGCTGGTCGCTGGTCTCATGATCGTGTTTATTTATAAAGACTAGCTCCCTCTGCTGGTCAAAGGCGAAACATCTCTTCAGAGGATTGAACAGTTTTCTGAGAACCCCCAGTAGCCCTAGGTTCACACCTAAGCGTTTTCTGAAGCGATTTGCATTAACGCAGTACAGTCCATTAACATCCCGGTCACACTGGGTGCGACTTGCCATGCAACTTGCCAAGTCGCAATGCAGTTTGCATTTGATTAGTTTCTGCAGTGCTTTTTGCGGTGCGTTTTGCATTTTTGCGCATGCATATTTTATGCATTTTTCTTGTTGCTATGCAGATTAAAAACACAAAATGCATCAACAATGCATCCAAAACACGTCAAAGACGCATAAAAAACACAGTATTAACGCACTACATGCTTTTCTGCAGAGTCTCCATTGAAGTCTATAGAACCAATAACGCAGCTTTTTGCTTTTAAAAAAGTCCCTGACCCTTTCCAAAAAATAAACCGGGAGAAAACGAGGAGATGTGAATATGTCCCATACAATGGCCTGTTTCACTTGCATGGACAGCTCCTTTGAACACATGATGTAGGTTCATAGCAATAGATTCCAAATGCAAATACAACACTTATCAACTCCAGACCTTTTACCTGCTTAAGGTTATGTTCACACTAGCGTTGTGTGCAGGCGGCAGAGAGGCGTTTGGGAAGTGTTTTTACCGCTTCCCAAACGCCTCTGCCAATTCTGCACATTACAGCACATGGTGCTGTTCTAACGGGAGCGTTTGCGTCGCGTTGCATCAAAACGGACGCCTCTGGTCGAGTCAGAAGGCTTTGAAGCCTCCTATTCTAGTCTATGGTGCCACTCCGCAAACGCCTGGCCGACGTTTGCGGGGCGTTTGCGGAGCGGTGACACCAATCAAACTGCATTATAGGCGTTTGTGGGGCGTTTTTAACGCTCGGCAAACGCCTAGCAACCGCCGCGGGGCGTTTGCGGAGCGGTAACACCAATCAAACTGCATTATAGGCATTTGTGGTGCGTTAAAAAACGCTCCGCAAACGCCGGACCAACGCTTGCCAAACGCTATAGGGGCGTTTGGCAAGCGCTGGTAAAACAGCCAAGTGTGAACGAGCCCTTATAGGCGTTTGTGGGGCGTTTTTAACGCTTGGCAAACGCCTAGCAACCGCCGCTAAACCGCGCATGCGGGGTTTGCAGAGCGTTTGCCAAGTGTTAAAAAACGCTCCGCAAACGCCGGACCAACGCTTGCCAAGCGCTATAGGGGCGTTTGGCAAGTGTTGGTAAAACAGCCAAGTGTGAACGAGCCCTAAACCTGAGAGTGTGCACTTTCAGCCCATATCCATTATATAACTATGGCTTGAATATGTTTTGGTAAATACCTGAAAAAACTAAAATTGCGCCTGTGTCCAAATATACTGTATGGACATAACTGAATGTAGCGTTGCACTAGATTTTGCACCATGCACTTTTAGTAAATAACCCCCTATGTGTGGTGATAGACCTTTTATTGCATTGTAACACGTCTGTCACCGCAAGGACACACAGGAAAAAATGTTTTCCTATGTGTCCCATTCACACTGCAATGCAGCCTAGGGCTGCATTGCAATGTGCTGCAATAAAATGCAGACATACTGCATTTTATCACAGCGCACTGCACCAAATCTCATGGAAATGTACATCAGCATAGAGCATCACATTGTTGTACACCATAAATGAAGTGTATGTTTTGTACACTTCAAATAAAGTTTGTACAAAACAAAAAAGGGAGCTGTATGATATGCTGAATCGCACAACACACTGCCCCTACCACAGCTGGCAATGAACAGAGTGGTAAGACGCTCTGGGAGCTGTCCATTGTAGTATGACATCATCCTAATTCTTAACCCCTTGGCGCCAGCGTTTGCCGACCCTTTAAGGGTTTCAGAAGAGGCGGGGCAGGGTTTATGGTCATGTGACCGCCGTGACACGCCATCACGGCGGTCACATGTTCGGGGAAAGGTCCCGATCGAAAGAGGAGATCGGGACCTTTCCGTGAGTACCAGACATGTGTGCTGGGAGCGCGCAGGGCACACACTCTCAGCACATATGTTCTTTTTTAATAGAAAACAAATGTGCAGCCTCTCGGCGTCTAGGCCCAGACGCCGGGAGGCTGCATATTTGCGTTTGGCCGACGTGAAGAAGTTAAACTAAACTGAAGCTAGAAGCTGATTGGTCACTATACATAGCTACTCCAGATTCAGTCTGCTCTAGTTTTAGTAAATTATTTCCATTCATGCATTTCAATGTGCTGTGATGTTTTGCAATGTGTTTAAATGCAGCCTGTTTCATCTTCACATAGTGCTGGGCCTATTGGGAACAATGCATTTTAGATTGCCATTGAGAATGCTTTGAGCAATATAGGCCATAGGACATGGATTTTATGGGCCATTCATGTGATTCAATGTGCACTCAAATGGGCAGCAGTGAAATGCAATGAGCCATCAGTGACAAGTTTCAGTGGTATGTATGTTCTCTCCTCAGTAATCTGAATAAACACCTTAGTGACCAGCGTATGCATTAATGTGGTAGTAAACTCTTTTTTTTAACTTTTACTTACAGGTAAACTTATAATAAAGGTAAAAGGAATATCTCCCAAACGTGCACTGCTTAGGAGATATTTACTCTTTTTTAGAGCCGGCACATGCTCACTGAAGGAACGGCATACCCGTGCGGTTCCTTCAGAGAATTGTGCCATGGCCCGGGAAGTCATCACGGCTCGGCCAGTCAGATGGCCGGAGCTCCCTAACCCAGAAGGAAGATTGGATGAAGATGGAAGCCTCTGCAGCGGTGACAGCACGCCACTGGAGGGCTTCATTTTAAAGGTAATTCCTTCACAATGTGCTAATATCCGATGCATACTAGCACATTATGCAATTATCTAGCAGGGGACTTTTTTCTTTACCTGCGATTTACTATCGCTTTAAAGTGTTATTCTTACCTGCTCTATGCAATGCTTTTGCCCATAGCAGCCTGATCCTCCTCTTTGGGGTCCCCCACCAGTGCTCCTGGCCCCTCCTCTTCCGCGCGTGCCACCACAGAAATCTACTTTCCATGGGGGCAGCCATGCAAGCTCGCTTTTGAGTTGCCCCGTCTGCGTCCATTGACAGGGCATGTGGGCTCGATGAATTAGATGAATTACTAAAAGCAAACAGGCTGTTGACTTTGCAAGGGAAGTTGCACTTTAAAAGGGGATTTGACCCAGAATATAGTGAATGAGGTGAAGCCAGCTATCACTTTTATTACTTGATAAGATTTACTTAAAGTAATGCTCATATATACTCTTTACCCTTGTATGTACATATTCTTTTAAAGAAGAATTTCAGGTTTGGATATTTTTTCATAGTTACATTGTTTCAGCTTAGACCAATGTAACTATGCATATAACATGGGATCCTCTAGAAGCAGGAAATCACTGTAGTAGATACTGATCCTGAGTCCCGTACCCAGCAGCTGCTCCTGTACATTGGGAATGCAGGAGTTTGCTCGGCAAGGCCTGAACTTTAGTCATGTTCAGTGAACCTGCCCCGAATTGAACCCAGGTACATTTGGCTCAACTCTAATGGGGAGGGTTAGCTTGTCTAAACAGGTGCTACAACCATATCTGATCTTTCGAAATATTACACCTGCCAAAAAACTGGGGAAGATGTCAATTATAATTTGTATGTTTTGTGCTATCAGGTAAATGGAGCAGGCAATTTCTTCTATAGCAAAAAAGTATCTATCAAACATTGTACCCAGGCTACATCAATAAAAATCAACAATAGACTTGACCTTTTGACATATTTGACCTATTGCATGTATATACTACAGTGCCATCTAGAGTGTGGAGTTGAAAAATGCTCCTCTCATAGAAGCTGATGTAGAAAGGAAGAGGTAAAGGTATACACCCATGTGGGAATGGCTATCCAAACTTTCTGATTAAGAGGCCAGCAGCACAAGTTGCCAGGGGGATGCCATAACACCAAAGAAGATTATGCCA
The DNA here is from genome assembly GCF_062004578.1 of Staurois parvus. NCBI lineage: Eukaryota > Metazoa > Chordata > Amphibia > Anura > Ranidae > Staurois > Staurois parvus. The sequence goes on from NW_028317996.1 coordinate 3,494,422, forward strand.
GGGAGGACTCCACAAGACCAAAGAAGATTATGCCAGGGAGGACTCCATAAAGCCAAAGAAGATTATGCCAGGGAGGACTCCATAAGACTAAAGAAGATTATGCCAGGGAGGACTCCAGAAAACCAAAGAAGATTATGCCATGGAGGACTCAATAAGACTAAAGAAGATTATGCCAGGGAGGACTCCATAAAACCAAAGAAGATTATGCCAGGGAGGACTCCATAAAACCAAAGAAGATTATGCCATGGAGGACTCAATAAAACTAAAGAAGATTATGCCAGGGAGGACTCCGTAAAACCAAAGAAGATTATGCCATGGAAGACTCAATAAGACTAAAGAAGATTATGCCAGGGAGGACTCCATAAAACCAAAGAAGATTATGCCATGGAGGACTCAATAAGACTAAAGAAGATTATTCCAGGGAGGACTCCATAAGACTAAAGAAGATTATGCCATGGAGGACTCCATAATACCAAAGAAGATTATGCCAGGGAGGACTCCATAAAACCAAAGAAGATTATGTCAGGGAGGACTCCATAAGACTAAAGAAGATTATGCCAGGGAGGACTCCATAAGACTAAAGAAGATTATGCCAGGGAGGACTCCATAAAACCAAAGAAGATTATGCCAGGGAGGACTCCATAAGACTAAAGAAGATTATGCCAGGGATTACTCCATAAAATAAAAGAAGATTATGCCATGGAGGACTCAATAAGACTAAAGAAGATTATTCCACGGAGGACTCCATAAGACTAAAGAGGATTATGCCATGGAGGACTCCATAAGACTAAAGAAGATTATGCCAGGGAGGACTCCATAAAACCAAAGAAGATTATGCCAGGGAGGACTCCATAAGACTAAAGAAGATTATGCCAGGGAGGACTCCATAAAACCAAAGAAGATTATGTCAGGGAGGACTCAAAAAGACTAAAGATGATTATGCCAGGGAGGACTCCATAAAACTAAAGAAGATTGTGCCAGAGGGGACTTCACCAGAGGATGGCACTTAATCTATACTAAATAGAACCCAGTTACCTGCAACTGCTTGAGCAGCCTGGGGTCCTGGTTGCTATGGAAATCACTATGTAAACCGCGAAGCCACTATAATTAAAGTTAAGAGACTTTTTAGTGTTTCCTTATAGCATGCAGACCATTGATAATGCTTATTTGCTAGATAGATTAAATAATAAATGCATATGTGCTGTATGCATATTTGCAGTACTCTGTCTTGTATTGTTTTTTCTATAATTGTATGTAGCTTGTACATACAGCAATCTTGTTTAGTAAAAGCAAATTAATGTACTACAGGTTTTTTGGTTTCCTTGCTTTACTGCAAAGTAGCCAAATAGATACTATAAGCAAAACAGCAATGAATGGCATCAATGGAAGCCTCCACAATAAAATCTGAAGAGAGTTTCAGTTCATCCAGTGCTGGATGTGATAATTTAGCCTGCAGTTTTCCTGCCTGTGTAATTTATTACCTCCTTCTCACCGACTCGTATCGCCTTTACATGTGTCTTCTCTCCTTTGGGTGTCACCTGTTATTCTGTGAGTTTATGTTACCTTCCTTTCCATCACTTCCTGGCCTGCCTTCCATTTTGCTTGCCTCTATTAGACATGTTCAGTGTAGCCCATGTTTCCTGAGCAACGTCCCAGTTTTCTGAGCTCCTGTTTGCTTTCTTAAGTGTATCCTGTGTCTAATTACCTGTGTACTGATCCTGACTTCGTATACTGTCTGTTGTCACCTGTCTTCAAAATCTGCCAGTTCAGAGACCTGAGAAGCAGGATTTGCTGCTTATGAAGGCCCAGGAAGATTTAGAGTATAGTCAAATTCCTTAAGATAATCTTGCACTACTTACTTGATTAGACCTGTAATATTTTGCTTCTGTTGTTCTGTTTCCCTGGAGGCTTCTGAAAAACATGAGGAGCAAACAGGTTTGTCAGGAAGAGAAGGCTTGCCACATGCCTAACATTTTTCAGTAGCAGGAATAATGCTTCCAGAAGGACGACTCCTGGAACTATGACAACTTCTGCTATGTGATCTATCCGGAGAGAACTGGGAAGAGTCATAATGCCTTTGCAACCTGGAATGCCTCCTTGACTCCGTTCAAGTCTCTCTGTTCAAGGCTGTAATAATAAACAGCCCAACAAATGACAGCTCTTTGAGTAGCCATACCATTAGGTTGACCTGATATCAAGTGGCATGCTGAGGATCTTTTGATTGTGGAACACCTTACTGGAAGAATAAGCCTCAGATACACTTCTCTTTGGTCAGTATGGTCATGTGGTTGTATTGACCAATGAGTGTTTAACATTGTGAGCAATATGATGGCTATTCATTCTGAGGCTGTGTATTGCAGTGTATGGACTGCTACACTAGCAGCACGGAGAATCACAGCTACTATGTGCAGCAGGACTGAAAGGGTTGCCATGATATATGCAGCTATGTGAAGCGGGTCCAAAGGGGAGGCCAGGATATTTTGGTATTTCATGAAAAGATGAACTTACCCTTTAGGCTAGGTTCACACTGCTGTGATGTGATTTTGAGCTGGCTTTCAGTACGATTTTGTAGTGCTACTTCGATGCTACTTGGACACTGCTTTGATAAATCATACAGGAACCTTTTACAAAATGGCTCTGTGCTAAGTCGCATTGATGTGAACAGGCACCATTAAAAATGATTTGTTTTCCATTGTAATTAAATTCTGTTCTTCATACTGGTATTTAAAAAATATGCTATCTTTTAGCCCTTGATGTTAAACTCTATAGCTCCATAAGCATTACTGCAGTCTGCAGTCTCTGGTCATCTCCTTTACTATGTATGCAGTCTCTGGTCATCTCCTGTACTGTGTCCACAGTCTCCGGTCATCTCCTGTAGTATGTCCGCAGTCTCCGGTCATCTCCTGTACTATGTCCGCAGTCTCTGGTCATCTCCTGTACTGTGTCCGCAGTCTCTGGTCATCTCCTGTACTATGTCTGCAGTCTCTGGTCATTCCCTGTACTATGTCCGCAGTCTCTGGTCATCTCCTGTACTGTGTCCACAGTCTCCGGTCATCTCCTGTAGTATGTCCGCAGTCTCCGGTCATCTCCTGTAGTATGTCCGCAGTCTCCGGTCATCTCCTGTAGTATGTCCGCAGTCTCCGGTCATCTCCTGTACTATGTCCTCAGTCTCTGGTCATCTCCTGTACTATGTCCGTAGTCTCTGGCCATCTCCTGTACTATGTCCACAGTCTCTGGTCATCTCCTGTAGTGTGTCCGCAGTCTCTGGTCATCTCCTGTAGTGTGTCCACAGTCTCTGGTCATCTCCTGTACTATGTCCGCAGTCTCTGACCATCTCCTGTACTATGTCCGCAGTCTCTGGTCATCTCCTGTAGTGTGTCCGCAGTCTCTGGTCATCTCCTGTACTGTGCCCGCAGTCTCTGGTCATCTCCTGTACTGTGTCCACAGTCTCTGGTCATCTCCTGTACTATGTCTGCAGTCTCTGGTCATCTCCTGTAGTGTGTCCGTAGTCTCTGGTCATCTCCTGTACTATGTCTGCAGTCTCTGGTCATCTCCTGTACTATGTCTGCAGTCTCTGGTCATCTCCTGTACTATGTCTGCAGTCTCTGGTCATCTCCTGTAGTACATCCTCAGTCTCTGGCCATTTCCTGTACTATGTCTGCAGTCCATTAGTTCAGAATATTTTTTTCTTATTTTCTTCCTCTAAAACCTAGGTGCAATTTATGGTCAGGTGCGTCTTATGGAGTGAAAAATAAAATGACAGTGTCATCCTCAGTGACCCAGAGGCTGCATGGGCTCCCTGATTCTGCAAAGCCTGTATAAAGATCTGAAGATTCGTGGTATGGAGAGGGATCATTACTGTTTGGCAACCCTCCTTGATCCACATTACAAGGGTTAAGTTGCAGAGCTCATCCTGCCTTCGCAGAGGGAGTAGAGGATGAAACATCTTAAGGAAGCCTTGAAGAAAAATTTGTGTAACATCTTTCCAGACACTGAGAGGTTACCATTTTCTGGACAACGTGTTTCTGAGGCTTCGTTCGGTTAAAGGAAGAGTGGTGGAGAAGGCAGCCAGCTGATCAATGCCTTTAACCACTAGCCTACAGGGCACTTATTCCCCCTTTCTGCCCAGGCCAATTTCCAGCTTTCAGCGCTGTCACACTTTGAATGACAATTGTGCGGTCATGCAACACTGTACCCATATGAAATTTTTATCATTTTTTTTGAGACAGATAGAGCTTTATTTTGGTGGTAGTTAATCACCTCTGAGTTTTTTATTTTTCTTAAACAAACCAAAAACCACTGAAAATTTAAAAAAAAAAGTTTTTTCTTAGTTTTTGTTATAAAATGTTGTAAATAAGTGATTTTTCTCCTTCACTGTTGTGCGCTAATGAGGCTGTAGTGATGGGCACTGATAGGCTGCACTGATGGACACTGATAGGTGGCACTGATGGGCACTGATGAGGAGGCACTGGTAGGTGGCACTGATGGGCATTGACAGGTATCACTGATGGGCACTGAAAGGCAGCACTCATATATGGCACTGATAGGCGGCACTGACTGGCACTGATAGGCGGCACTGACTGGCACTGATAGGCGGCACTGATAGGCAGCACTGACGGGCACTGATAGGCGGCACTGATGCACACTGATAGGTAGCACTGACTGGCACTGATAGGCGGCACTGACTGGCATTGATAGGTGGCACTGATTGGCAGCACTGATAGGTGGCACTGGCTGTCATTGATAGGTGGCACTGACTGGCACTGATGGGTGACACTGAAAGGCAGCTCAGTTGGGCACTGATATGTGGCATTAATGTGCACTGGTAGGCACTGAAATGTGGCATTGATGTGGCACTGACGGGCATTGGCAGGTGGCATGGATGAGCACTGACAGCTGGCAATGATGGACACTGACAGGTGGCACTGTTGGGGCTACACAGATTATCAGGGCACACGGATCATCAGTGCCCTGATGATCTGTGTACATGTCCCCTCCGAGGAATGCCGATTACCAGCTCTCCTCACGAGCTGTCAGCGTGAGAGAAATGCATTTCCTTGTTTACATTTGATCAGCTGTGATTGGACACAGCTGACCACATGACCGAGCCAACATCTTTGGCTCTTTCCATTGATCGGCGATCGCCGTGCTGCGAGCTCCTGGTGCCACACATGAACGGCTAGAATGGGAGGACGTTATATGATGTCCTCCCAGAATGAGAGAACCACCTTGCACCCTGAGTTGGATAAGTCCAACTTTGGATGATACTAATGATGCCAAACGCATAAACGTGAAATGCATTCAAACCATGTGATGTCATTAAATTTTCTCAATGGATCTCTGGATGATGTAATTAGATCCCAGTTAGCAGATAGTCCACAGGTGCGTGTACCAATAAATATATAAAGTGCGCACTCACCAGATGCGCTAATAAAAAGTGTGTTGTATCATGGTATATGGTGGATCAGTCACGGGTCCCTTCATAAGGGTGGTCCGGGGTGCATCTTGGGGGTAGCCAGTATGTAATGATTCAACCTCTTCCATGCACTGGGGGATTCACCAGAGTTCGCTGCGGATTTAAAGTGCTTGGTGCGGAGCAAAGAATAGGGATAATCCCATAGTGTAGTATTTCAAATAATGCTTTAATTGTAATGGTTAAAAGAGTAAAATCCAAAAAACATACAGAAATGCAGTATAAACAGGAGCAATATAATGACAAATTGCGTAAAATGCAAACTGACCAGCTGGTGTCATAGGGTGGCTGCCGGACCTCTGTGATCCGGCGGCATAGACATCAATTGCTTGCAGGGGCTCCTCCTTGACGCGTTTCGTACTAAAAGTACATTGTCAAAAGGGGTATGCCTATTTGCAGCCTGACGTCTTTATTCTGCTGTTTATATACTCTATATTTTTTTAAAAAAGCGCCAATGAACATCAGGCGCCATCTTGCCGAAGACCGGCACAAGTGCGCATGCATGGAACCATGGGCGCCATTTTGCATTGGTCTATGGCAAGGAAATCGTATAACCGAGTGTTGTGTCTATGGCAAGGGAATCGTATAACCGAGTGTTGTACTGCGCATGCGTGGCGCCATTTTCCTTAAGTCTAGGGAAAGGGGATGTTGTTTAGACGGCTCTGTATGCTGAACATACAGCATACAGCATACAGCGATACCGCCGCACTCTGTTTTAATGAGATTTACCAACTTGGGCAATTATATAGCAATATAAATATCAATTTATTATGTGCGGGGAATATTAATTAAACAAATAATAATTACACAATAGTGAACAGTGACTGTAAATTAGTAATGCCACTATATGGTGGCTCCAGGTGAAGAGAGTGAAAAACAGTCCAGTGAAGGAGTGCTCTTAAGATCCAGGGTGATCTTCAGACGTCCAATATACAGGACCATCAAGTGATAAAATATAAAGACTGCGCACTCACCAGATACGCAATCTTTATGCGCATTTGTGTAAAATTATCACTAGGCCTCCTGTATCATCATCCTGGTCTGGTCAGATCTGGTCAGCATATCCCTCATGGCCCGGTAACTGGATGGATGCAGCTGTTCCGTAGACTTGGCCGGTTCTCACCAGAACTCAAATAAATAGAAAGGGCCACATAGTGTAATATCCTCAGGTATCTTTATTGAAGGCACAGGGTAGCAGAAAATCCAACTTACAAAAAATACTGACCCAGGTATAAATCAAAGATGGCCGCCGGGGCCCCTCGTGGCGCCGGCGGTGAAGCGTCCAACCTGCTGTAGCTATCGCTGACGCGTTTCGAGCACCCCTATGACTACGAGCCTTCGCTCGAAACGCGTCAGGGATAGCTACAGCAGGTTGGACGCTTCACCGCCGGCGCCACGAGGGGCCCCGGCGGCCATCTTTGATTTATACCTGGGTCAGTATTTTTTGTAAGTTGGATTTTCTGCTACCCTGTGCCTTCAATAAAGATACCTGAGGATATTACACTATGTGGCCCTTTCTATTTATTTGAGTTCTGGTGAGAACCGGCCAAGTCTACGGAACAGCTGCATCCATCCAGTTACCGGGCCATGAGGGATATGCTGACCAGATCTGACCAGACCAGGATGATGATACAGGAGGCCTAGTGATAATTTTACACAAATGCGCATAAAGATTGCGTATCTGGTGAGTGCGCAGTCTTTATATTTTATCACTTGATGGTCCTGTATATTGGACGTCTGAAGATCACCCTGGATCTTAAGAGCACTCCTTCACTGGACTGTTTTTCACTCTCTTCACCTGGAGCCACCATATAGTGGCATTACTAATTTACAGTCACTGTTCACTATTGTGTAATTATTATTTGTTTGGTTATACAGCGCTGCACCTCCCTGTTCACATATATGCTATTGAAGGTTTGATACGGTGCCTTTTGGGTGTACAGCTGCTGCTTATTATACATTATATACTATCACATAAGCGCTCACTTATCCTCTGTTTTTCTTGGGGAATATTAATTAATTAATTAATTGCGCTGCGCTGCTAACTCATGCATTGTGCATGCGTGGGCGCCATTTTTTTATAGTCTGATAGGGGGAATGGCCAGGCACCATTTTCCCTAAGTCTTAGACGGAAACAAATGTATTAGTTGTCATAATAACAATATGTGCCAAATTCAACGCTCCCTTTTAATAATGGGAGACAAAGTGTATATTCAGTGGATTTTGGTAATAATAGCAAATATCTGCATTATAAGTTATTATAAAATTGTTATTAATACATAAAAAGCCGCCTTGGTAAAAATTAAGCATGGACATAAAATTCATCAACTCGAAATAAATACAACATATGTGTGAACATAAAATTACATAATCCTCATGAGATACAATAAATGAGCAATGAATAAGCAGCATACATAAAAACAATTAAGAAAATGATGTATACTCAAAATGAAAGTAAAATCAAGTAATAACCCCCTCCTCCTCAAAAACTATACTCTCTTGGCCTCAGGGACTCCGCTCTCTCCTGGCTTTCTTCCTATCTATCACAGCGCTCCTTCAGTGTTACCTATAACGCTGCCACCTCCCCCTCACTCCCCCTCTCTGTTGGGGTCCCTCAAGGTTCTGTCCTCAGGCCCCTTCTCTTCTCCATCTACACCTCCTCCCTTGGCCAACTGATATACACCCACGGCTTCAACTACCATCTCTATGCCGATGACATGCAAATCTATCTCTCTACCCCTCGCCCCACCCATTCAGTTTCCGCCAGAATCACTAGCCTACTGAACGACATATCAGATTGGATGTCACTCCACTTCCTCAAATTAAACCTTTCCAAAACCGAGCTCCTAGTTTTCCCCCCAGCCCGCACCCCCCCCCGACTTCTCCATCACGGCCAACAACGCCACCATCAGTCCCACCCCGCAAGCCAGAGTACTAGGTGTCATTCTAGACTCCAATCTGTCTTTCCAGCACCAGATCCAATCACTGACAAATTCATGTAGACTCCATCTCCGCAACATCTCCAAAATACGTCCGTTCCTAACCCCAGAAACTACTAAGCAACTCATTCACTCCCTTGTTATATCACGACTTGACTACTGTAACTCCCTCTTCACCGGCTTACCTCATCACAGGCTATCCCCGCTTCAGTCTATCTTGAATTCTGCGGCCAGACTCATCCACCTTACTAACCGCTCTGTATCCGCCATCCCCCTCTATCAATCCCTCCACTGGCTTCCGATTGCCCAACGCATAAAATTCAAATTGCTAACATTGACGTACAAAGCTGTTCATAATACTGCCCCATACTACATCACTGATCTGATATCCAAATACCACCCAAAACATACTCTCCACTCCTCACAAGACCTCCTACTCTCTAGTTCCCTGGTCTCCTTCTCCCATGCCCATCTCCAGGACTTCTCCAGGGCTTCCCCCATCCTCTGGAACTTACTACCCCAATCCATCAGACTGTCACCTACTCTCCTCACCTTTAGGCTCACCCTGAAAACCCATCTCTTCAGGGAAGCCTACCCCGCCCTCACCTAACTGCCGATCTCCTCCACTCTTCCTACCACTCCATCCCCCACAGCTATTTCCTCCTGTACCACTATCCCCTCCCTCCTAGATTGTAAGCTCCAAGGAGCAGGGCCCTCGAACCCCTCATTTATTGTAATGTATTGTTACTGTACTGTCTCGTGTACTGTGTCCCATTATAATGTACAGCGCTGAGCAAACTGTTGGCGCTATATAAATACTGTATAATAATAATAATAACAGTAAGAATGGTCATATCTAACAGAAGAACGGTTAATCTGCATGATAAGAATTGAAAGATATTATATGATAAAATATAATATTATGTAATAAAAATTGAATAATAAGGATATAATAAAAATATAATAAAAATAAATAAAAATGAAAGGACAATATAGACCAGGATACCTCCAATACATATTTGAGTAGGGAGGTGTGGAAGCCCATGTGCTGGCTAGTATAATGAATACTATGACTTATAAAAGTAAAAACATATTGAGCAATGCTACTGGTCTCAAAAACTCATGTAGACCAGGATAGCCTAAAAAACTCCTGTAGACCAGGATAGCCTAAAAACTGCCCACTAGCCATAAAATTTAAAACTATAAATGAATATTACTAAAAATAATGTGCCATGTATGTATATATAAAAAGTATAAAACTCATGAGAGGACACAACTTTCTAACTATTGTCGATAAAGCAATTTATGTTGATGTCCACGTTGTGTCCAACTGGTGCAAGGGTCCTCATGTTAAAAATCCACTTGGTCTCTGCTTGTGAGACCCATTTGGTTTTATTGGACCCTCTCCAATGGTTCTCAATTACTTCTATACCCATAAATTTAAGAGTTGAGGGATCCTGATTGTGATGGTAACGATAATGTTTGGACAAGGAGTGTTCTTTGAAGCCTTTTTTGATGTTATAAATGTGTTCCCTGCATTTATCCCTCAAATGTCTGTTGTTACATTCAATGTATTGTCTTTTGCAAGGACACTCAAGAAGTAGACAGCATATTTACTATTGCAAGTAATAAAAGAAGAGATCTCATATGTCTTCCCCGTACAGGTGGACGAAAAGGATTCTATCTTCTTGAGTGGGATTTTACTTTGCTGACATATCACGCATTTTTTACAGGGATAGAAGACTTTCATTTGTGAAGAAAATGTAGATCGGATGGGGGGGTCTATAATGTTGGGCGCAATTCTGTTCTGCAGGGTGGGTACCTTTCTAAAAACAATTTCCGATTTTTCTGGTAACACTTTAGATAGAATAGGTTCTGCCATTAAGATTTTCAAATTTTTGTTGATGATCTTATTAATTGATTTGTATTGAAGTGAAAATGTTGTCACTAATGAACACATTTTTCCTGTTCTTTGGACAGTAGGGTTAGATAACATAAGGTCTCTGTTCATCTTGGCTACATGATCCATTTCCATATTTAGTTTAGCCTCATTATAACCTTTCTCGATAAATCTATCTTTAAGAGTATCAGCCTTAGTATAGTATGATGTTAAATTAGTACAATTTCAAAATCCTCTCTTGTATTAAAAGAGGTATAGACTCCAGAGAGAGAGATATCATATTACCCCGGTACAAATCATTAGTGAGACCTCATCTGGAATATGAAGTTCAGTTGTAGGCACCAATTTACAAAAAGAACATTGGGGAACTGGAGAAAGTATAGAGAAGGGCAACCAAACTGATAAGATGCATGGAGGAGCTCAGCTATGAGGAAAGATTAGAGGAACAGAATTTATTCGCTCTTGAGAAGATGAGATTAAGGGGGGATATGATCAACATGTATAAATACATCAGTGGTTCATATAGTGAACTTGATGTGGAGTTATTCACCCTGAGGTCAACACAAAGGACAAGGGGGCACTCTTTACATCTGGAGGAAAAGAGATTTAATCTCCAAATATGGGAAGGTTTCTTCACAGTAAGAGCTGTAAAAATGTGGAATAGACTCACTCAAGAGTTGGTTCTGGCCAGCTCAGTAGATTGCTTTTAAAAAAGGCCTGGATTCTTTCCTAGATACAAATGATATAACTGGATACTAACATTTATAGGTATAGTTGATCCAGGGAATATCCGATTGCCTCTCGGGGTATCAGGAAGGAATTTTTTCCCCTGCAGGAGCAAATTGGATCATGCTTTGCTGGTTTCAACTCTGGGTTTTTCTTTTTTCAGGCAGACTAATTATGTAGGAAAGTTATAGGGTGCACAAACTATGGTATATACACTATATTGCCAAAAGTATTGGGACGCCTGCCTTTACACGCACATGAACTTTAATGGCATCCCAGTCTTAGTCCATATGGTTCAATATTGAATTGGCCCACCCTTTGCAGCTATAACAGCTTCAACTCTTCTGGTAAGACTGTCCACACAAGGTTTAGGAATCTGTCTATGGGAATGTTTGACCATTCTTCCAGAAGCGCTTTTGTGAGCTTTGTCTCTGCTCTAATTCATCCTAAAGGTGTTCTTTCGGGTTGAGGTCAGGCCAGTCAAGTTTCTCCACCCCAAATTCGCTCATCCACGTCACTAAGGACCTTGCTTTGTGCTGTCATGTTGGAACAGAAAAGGACCATCCCCAAACTGTTCCCACAAAGTTAGGAGCATGATATTGTCCAAACTGTCTTGGTATGCTGATGCCTTAAGAGTTCCCTTCACTAGAACTAAGGGGCCAAGCCCAACCCTTGAAAAACAATCACACACCATAATCCACCCTCCACCAAACTTTACACTTGGCACAATACAGTCAGGCAAGTACCGTTCTCCTGGCAACTGCCAAACCCAGACACGTCCATTGGATTGCCAGACAGAGAAGTATGATTCATCACTCCAGAGAACACATCTCCACTGCTCTAGAGTCCAGTGGCGGCGTGCTTTGCACCAATGCATCCAACGCTTTGCATTGCACTTGATGATATTAGGCTTGGATGCAATTGCTCTGCCATGGAAACCCATTCTATGGAGCTCTCTGCACACTGTTGTTGTGCTAATCTGAAGGCCGCATGAAGTTTGGAGGTCTTTAGCTATTGATTGTACAGACAGTTGGCAACTTCTGCACACTGTGCTTTTCAGCATTTTACATGGCCTATCACTTCATGGCTGAGTTGCTGTTGTTCACAGTTGCTTCCATTTTGTTACACTATACCTAACAGTTGACTGTGGAATATGTAGTAGCAAGAACATTTCACAGATGGACTTATTGCACAGATAGCAATCTACCCTGATACCATGCTTGAGAGCAACTCATTCTTTCACATATGTTTGTAGAAGCAGTCTGCGTGCCTAGGTGCTTGATTTTATACACCTGTGGTCATGGAGGTGATTGGGACACCTGAATCCAATCATTTGGAATGGTGTCTCAATACTTTTGGCAATATAGTGTATATCTGACAATCGATCAATCTTGATGTACTGATGGCCAATTTCATTTCTTGAGGCCCAAAAATGCCAGGATAGTACACATACCCCCCAAATGACCCATTTTTGGAAAAATAGACAGTCCAAGGTATGAAGTAAGAGAGTTTTTTAAACTTGTAGTTTTTTGTTACTTTGTTACTGTGAAATTAAAAAAAAATCATTTTTTTTTTAATTTTACATATTGTCACCAGTCCAGTGCAGAATTATCATATAACTGGTGTGGTGGTGATCAGGGATACTGACTGGTGACAATATGTAAAAATATTTTTTTTATTTTTTCTAATTTTCTTTTTTATTAAAATTTTTCCTTTTTTTACTATTTTTTGAACACATTGTGACCAGAGCAATACAATGTTATCATAGTAACATTGTACTGCTCTGGGCAAGTGATCAGGATTTTTTTTTTTTACACATTATGATTGCTAATACCAATGTATTTCATTGATATTAGCAACCACTGTTACTGAATGAAAACTGATTAATTCAGTCTTTTGTTGTGATTAGATGTAATTGGGCAAAGCTCATAAGATGATACAGATGGACTGTGATTGGCCCTGTCTGTACCATGTGACCGCTGTGACCAATCACAGCTATCAACACAATTGTATACAATGCATAGCATGAAAGGAAGCCATCCATTGCAAACAATTGTCATGTGATCTACTGTGATTGGTCACAGCGGTCACATGACACTGGCAGCAGGCAGGTGTAGTGATCTGTCATCGGCTGTGTCCCATGGACACAGCCGGTGACAGATTACGCTGCTGCGCAGCCCCGCAGCCATGTGAGCAGCACTTATTGACAGGACATCATATGACGTCTCTCATGGGAGTCACTTTGGGTGGGGGGCCCATGGAACACAGCTCACTTTGGAGAGGTGGGACCCCTGTCTCAGCTCCCCATATCACTATTATATGTAAGTCACCCTGTGCCTGTTAGGGGTACAAGGTGATCTGTCCTAATATTGGGGTGGGAGGTTATTTAATGCCATGTGGTTGCATCCCATTATTCTACTGTGTGTCTTGCTTGAGAGCAAACTATTATGGGATGTGTGTGTTTGTGTATTGGCTTGGTGGGGGGTGTTTCCAGCAGCCCTCCCTCCTGATGGGACTGTCTGTTGGTGTGTCTCTTGTTACTAAAGGTAGATTGCCCCACCGTGTCATTATGCAGGGAGGGGGGATTGTTCCCTTGAATGTATATGTCTTGTATCTGTTGTGACAGTAGGTAGGTGAAATCACCTGGTTGCGTCCTGGATGGATGATACATTTGTCCAAGGTTTAGATTCTATGGGGATTTGTTCCACTAGAGGGAAGTGCTGAGTCCTTCAGCACTGAGATAATGAGCCCAGCTGAAGGTAGTGGGCTCATTAAGGCCGTTATAAAACTTCCCAGCCTGCTTAGGGAGTTGCTCCATCCTGGAACCAGATCCGTGCCTGAACTGACTGTGTTATGATCCGCCAGGTGGTGCCTCAGGCTGCCAACTGACAGACCTACCCAGAGCATGGGGTCTAAGCCCGGGCTGTGCTTTCACCAGGGCCCCTGATGGTGGGGATGGACTTGTAAAAGACCCAGGCCAGGTCATGACCTCCGAGCAGGCCCACCAGTGGCTGAGGAAGCCTCCGGGGACGTATGCAGGTACCGGGAGAGCCAGATGTGAAGAGGATGGCGGCCCTAGCAGGGTGGTAACGGACCGTGGTCCCGTGGGGGTAAGCGGGGTACCGAATCGGCGGGCAAAGAGTAGACAGGTCACACGCAGGATCAGCAGGGTAAGTCAGTCCGTAGAATGGTCAGACAAGCCGGGGGTCAGAATAGGAGAAGGCAGAGTAGTCAGGGCAATCCGGGTCAATCACAGGAGAAGGCAGCGTAGTCAGGGCAATCCAGGTCAAATCACAGGAGAAGGCAGCGTAGTCAGGGCAATCAGGGTCACTAGAACAGATACAGGAACTCAGGATCACAGATAGACCTTGCGGCAATCTGTGACAGTGCAGGGCATCTTTAAATAGTGCGCCCTGCACTGTCATTGGCCGGCCAGGACGCGCCCCCGGCTGTCATTGGACGCCTGAGGCGCGCCCGTGGCTCCTACTGCGTCCTGTCAGCCGCGATCCCTGACCCTGGAGCCGCGATCCCTGACAGACTGGGAAGCAACATACTATCTGTGTGCAGTGAGGCAAAAGCCTGTGTGGCTAAGCCTCCAAATAACAGGGACTAGGTATAGTATCAGGCTGTACCTGGTGGATAGCTAGGGAAGCTAATTGTAAAGTAAGTAGCCAAGTTGGCCAGGATTTTATTTGATGTTTCTTTTTGGTTTGACGTTTTCCTGCAAATATTGTAAATAAACTGCACCTTTTTGTTTTTTCACCTCCACTGTTGTTGTGCTGTGCCTGTGTTTTTGTGTTGTGCACCCGTCCAGGGGGTCACACACACCCGCTGCCAAACGAACCCCGTTACACTGTGTTAAAATAAAGTAGTCTATTTCCTAGTTTACTTCAAGACTGGTGTTGTCTAGTCTTGTATGGGCTGCTGTGGTCAGTGTTCGGATGGGGAAGGGGTATTCTAACGGAAGTACCCAAGTGCAGTCTGGGGTCAGTTCCATTACAACATCCAGTCAGAAGGAGAAGTGTCCCGCCCAGCTATCAATCAGCTACATGGGTACGTGTTAACAAAGATGCCAGCCTCCAAATCTAGTGGGGGGGGGGCATTCTCTGGGGTGACAGGTTCAGGGACATTGGAATTCTCTAGTTCAGAATCACTCCACTCTATTAAAGTTGAAGATGTCTCCTTTTCGGTCTCTTGGCCTTTCAGGATCTGCTACAGGGGCACCAGGTGGAGATACTATCAGAGAACAAAATGGCAGTGGCTTTCATAGCAAGGTAGCAACCAATATATACCAGTGGATGGAAATGCATTTATGTATGCTGTTGGCTTCTTATTATACGGGGAAGAGAATTTATTTGCAGATTATCTCAGTTGGGTTTTTCCCAATAATAATGAATGGGACATCAACAGGAAGTTTATGAGGCCAATATTTGTGGATTTGGGGGCCTCAGTAATTGATTTAATGGCAACTCTGATGTACAGTCAGTTTATATTTTTCATGTTGAGGCACAGGTTCCAGGCAGCTCTGGCCCAGGATGCATTTACCTACGACTATCTGCTAGTGTACATCTTTCTTCCTGTTTCATTAGCAGAGTCTGTATGAGCACCAATTATTATTTTGATTTTGAAAGTTTAGATCTCAGCTCTTTCTTCTTTTACCAGTACAAGATGGGTGGAGGATCCTACGGTCAGACGTTTTACAAAGGCAATTATTCAAATATGGCTTTAGAAAAAGGCTTAGTTTCCTTCTTGGAATTTAACCACTTGCCGCCCAGCCACTGTAGATATATGGCGGCAGGGCGGCACTCACAGGCAAAACCAAGTTTTAAAACGTGGTCCTGCAAAACAGGTAGGGGGCGTGCGCGAGGCGCGTGCCCGCCCTACCTGTCCCGCGGGTGTCAGCAGCGGGTCCCAGCCGCCGGGTCACGGCCAGTGATTACCGGCCGTTTGGCCGCGATGAGCTGTGATCACTGACAGATAGCAGGGCTGCATTGTTTACACACAGCCCTGTTATCTGTCAGTTGCCGTCAGCTTGTGACAAGCTGCAGAGGGAGAGAAGAGTTTCTCTCCCTAGATCAGCTCCCCCCTCCCCCCCCATCCAGCACACACCCCCGCCCCCTAGTAAAACACTCCCCTCACACAGTGAACACTAAAAATGTTAACCCCTTCCTCCCCATTGCCAATAGTACAGTGTCAGTGTTTTTTTTTTTCACTGATCACAGTATTGGTGTCACTGGGGATGTCAGTGACCCCAAGTCAGTTCCCCCCCAGTGTCAAAATGTCCGCCACAGTCCCGCAGTCCCGCCATAAGTCGCTGATCGCCGCCATATGTCACTGATCGCCGCAATATGTCGCTGATCGCCACCATTATTAGTATAAATAAAATAAAAAATCCCAGTATCTTTCCCGCCATTTGTAAACGCTATAACTTTCACGTAAACCAATTAATTTACACGTATTGGGATTTTTTTTAGCAGAGACATGTCGCAGAATGCATTTTGGATGAAATTTGTCACAAAATTAGATTTTTTAATTTTTTTTACTGGACATGTTTTATAGCAAAAAGTCCAAAATATTGTTTTTTTGTCTCAAAATTGTCAGCCTTTTTTTTTATAGCGCAAAAAATTAAAAACGCACAGGCGATCAAATACCACCGAAAGAAAGCTCAATTTGTGGAAAAAAAAGGATGTAAATTTAATTTGGGTGCAGTGTTGCATGACCGCGCAATTGTCAGTTAAAGTAACGCAGCGCCGTAACACAAACCTCTTCTTACCACCCTACAGCAGAAATACTGCTACAGGGCGGCATGGGTACGCAAAATCACATATATATATACGTAATGCGCACTCCCGTGGTTTTCACACCCCTCCCAGATAGTGTCAGATTGCCCGACAGTACACCAGTCATCACATTTAACCCCTTGATTGCCAGGAGCACGCTCATGTACAATAAACCTCCATTGCTAGTATAGTGTCTGAACGGGTCAATATCTTTGATCAGATCAGCACTATACCAGCGTTCACATTAGTATAGCATCCCCAAAAACGCAGCGTTAGCGGGATCAGCCCCTGCACCTGCCAACACCTGCGTTAAGCCCCTACAATTACCCCCCCCCCAGCAAGTGCAGTGTCAGTAGGTCACTGTCACTTGATACATTGCACACAAAACCGCAGTGTTGGCAGAATCAGGCCTGATCTCTGTTAGCACTTGCCTGTAAATTTTGATGACTCTCATATGCAGCAGAGTGCCAGTACTAGTGCCGCTCTACCTTTTGGTGAACTGGCGAGTACCAGCGGTCTAGTACATCCTGGTCTTTCACATACCTCCTTGATTTTTGGAGCTGTTTTTCACGGAATATCTGTATGCGTTGATTGTGGATCAAAGCAGTCTATATGCACAACAATTTATTGCCGCCAACCCAAATTCAAACCTTGCCAGACCATTCGCATGGAAACTCATTACGGTTTTCAAATTTAAATTTTTTTTGGGCCTAACCCTCAACATGGGCATTACTAAAAGAAATGAATTTTGGTTGTATTGGTCCGCAGACCCGATTCATCATATGCCCGTGTTCTCTGCTGCCATGGCCAGGCATAGATATGAGAGTATAATGTGTTTTATACATTTCAGCGACAATACACTCTGTCATCCTCGGGGTAACCCTGAATTTGACGGCTCCACAAAATTCAGCCCCTCGCAAATCACCTTAACCTAAAATTTGCAGGCATCATCCTGGTATCGTTTTTTTCAGCCGGTGATCGGCTTTCATGTAAAAGCAATCCTAGTGGCTAATTAGCTGCAAGATTGCTTTTACAAGCAGTGGGAGATTATGTCCCCCCTCCCCTGCTGCCTTCCACGGCCTTCTCGGGCAGTCTCGTGCCATCGGGGGAACCTGAGAATGCAGCCGGTGTTTCTGCCAGCTGACAATAGAGCTGATTGGACACCAGAATGATGCCAATCATCTCTATAGTCTAAGAATTCGGAAGCTACAAGCATTTCATCACTTCAGGATATAAACAGCGCCATTTGTAAATTGGGAAAGCATCTGATCACACCGATTTTGGTTTGATTAGATAATGTAAGGGCAGAGGAGATATCTAGAGTGTGATAGACCCCAGATTTCTCAAAAAAGAATATATGACAATGCCCATTGAAGTTATAGGGGTTATTTACATTCCCTGTTATAGCATTAAAAGTGATTAAAAAAAAAGAAATGAAAGGTACAATGTAAAAATAATAAAAAAAAAATCAAAATAACTATAAAAAAAAAAAAAATTGCCCCTCCCATGTGCACACACCTGTGTGCACAAGCCTTGACCCTGTGCCGTTATGTAAACAGCGGTTGAACCATGCATGTGAGGTATTGCCGTGAACGTCAGATCGAGGGCAGTAATTCTAACACTAGACCTCCTCTGTAAATCTAAAATGGTGGCTTTTAAAGGCTATTAAATTGCTGCCTATGGATATTAAAAATGTTTGCAGTTTGTCGCCATTGAACGTGGCATGCGCAGTTTTAAAGCATGTCATGTTTGGTATCTATTTACTCTGCATACCATTATCTTTTATATTTTACCAAACAATTGGCCAATATATTGTGTTTTTGTGCATTAAAAGTAAAAAAAGTGTATTTTTTTTAAAAAAATTGCATTTGAAAAATCGCTGCGCGAGTACTATGTGCCATACAAAATTGTAGTACCCACCATTTTAATCACTAGGGTGACTGCTTTACAAAGATATATAATGTTTGGGGGTTTAAATTAATTTCCTAGCAAAAAATACTGATTGTTTTCATGTGAACAAAAAGGCTTGGTCTTCAGGTGGTTAGAAGAGTGAATGAAGTGTGGCATAAACTTCTAATGCTGGGCATAAAACGCCCCCACCCCCCAAAATGACCCCTTTTGGGAAAGTAGTCACCCCAAACTATTTGCTGAGAGGAATGTTGAATCAATAAAAGAATTTATTTTTTTACCACAAGTTTTTGGAAAATGACAAAAATAATTTTTTGTTTTCTTTTACACAAAATTGTCACTTAAATTATTTACTGCTCACACATGCCATGGTTATATGTGGAATTACTCCCCAAAATACATTTTGCTACTTGCAAATTGAGTATGGGGGTACCACATGTGAGAGACGTTTTGCCAGTCTAGCCAAGTACAGGACCCCAAAATCCAATAAGCACCTTCAGGCTTTTAAAGGGCTTTATTTCCTCATTACACTTCCAGACTACCTATCACAGTTTCGGAGGCCCTGAAATGCCAGGATAGCACCTAACCCCCCCAAATTACCCCTTTTTGGAAAGTAGACACCCCAAGGAATTTGATAAGAGGCACGGTAAGTATTTTGCAGATCTCATTTGTTGCTACAAGTTTTTGGAAAATGAAAAAAAAAAAAAAAACTATTTTTTCTGTTCTTTTTTTATATTTCAAAACCTTGTGAGAAAAAATGAGATCATTGAGAATCATTGAGAATACTCACCATGCCTCTTTTTAAATTCCTTGGGGTGTCTACTTTCCAGAAAGGGGTCATTTGCGGGGGGGGGGGTTGGGGCTATCCTGGCATGTCAGGGCCTTCGAAACTGTGATAGGTAGTGAGGAAGTGTAATGAGGAAGTTACGCACCTTCAGGCTTTCAAAGTGGTCATTGGATTTCAGGCTTCTGTATGTGGCTAGGCTCCCAAAAAGTCTCACACATGTGGTATCCCCATACTCAATGGACCCTCCTCAACAAAATACCACCCCGGCAATAAGAGACCCCCAGCAGCAACAACTGATCTCCCAGCAGCCAGCATCAATAGACCTCCACAGTAGGTCCCTCCCAGCAACAATTGACCCTCAGCAACATAAGATCCCTCCACCCAAGCAACTATAGATTCTCCACCAGCAACAAGAGAACTCCTCAACAACAATAGACCCCCATGCAAAAATAGATACCCTACAACTACAATAGATCTCCCAGAAGCCAGCATCAATAGACCCTCCAGCACTCCCCAGCATCCCTTGCCAATACACACACAAGGTGCTGGAACTGCGTTCCCCCACGATTCTGCTGAAAAAAAGCCTTGCTCACTGTAATTTTCCTTTCCTGGTTAATCCTCAAGTCAGCGCAGTTTTTCTTTCCTTGGTGTCCTGGCAAAAGCTATTTACAGAACTCTATTCTAGGGGTTCTTACTCCATTACAAATTTAAGGGTGTTCCTGTGGGGTCAATGATGGAGAGTTGTCCTATTGTATGCTGACATGAGGAAACGCCGGGATAAGAAAAATGACAGTGTCAGTAAAGTTGCTTTTCAAGGACATGAGTTGTTTAATTAAGTGTTCTTAGTGTTCTTAGATAAAACAACAAAACAGTACAGGTTAATAGTATTCAGGGTTTTGCTACATAAAAAATTTCTATGAAGAAAGAAGAGAGGTTTCAAAACAGGATTTCTATAATGCCACCAATTTGCAGTTACGAAATGAAAAAAGGAGACGGTACAGTTACAATAAAATTCAATACGAGACGGTTCAGAGGGCTCTTCTGGTGAGAACTTACAATCAAAAAGGAGGGGCAAGAGATACAAATTGTAATAGCAATAACAAAAGGGATGATAATGTTATTTCATGTTCAGTTGCCTGTTAAAACAATTCCAGCCAAGTAGAATAATATATAGCCAAGCATATCTGAAACAGGAAATAAAATAATAATAAATGATAATCATTTACTTTATCCATGTTAATGTTTAAAAGAAGTGGGTTAATGTGTAAAGCACTTGTTTGGCTTAAATTGCCACTGAATCATTCCACTGTGAAAATAATATGGTTCACAATCAATGTTGTAATAGTAACCATTTGAGCGTCAGGTGCTATTTTAAAACTGAACTGGGAAAGCGGCTATTCGTTTCTGTGAAATTTGAAAAGGATCCTGAAGGTCCTGGAAGCTTTGATCACTAGAACCACCAGCTGTCAGTGACAGCCAGGGTTTAGGGCTAAGCTCAGGAGCTAAACTCCTTGTCTTCAGATCCTTCATCATATCATTCCATAGGAGTGCACTGCAGAAAGCAATGCAAACACAATAACTGAATAGCAGGAGCCACTCACAGTGAGAGAAGACTGCACATATAAGGACAGTGAAAAGTTGGTTAATTTTGTATCTAAAGTGCTATTTGAACAACAGGAGGGATGATTACTAAGGGCCCTTTCCCATGGGCATTACGATCTGGTCCAATTGTCAGTTTTTCAAGCAGACCTGATAAGAATATCCATGCAGCCCTATGGACAGGCAGACATAATCTGACTTAATATCTTTACATCTGGCCAGACGAAGAGCTGTCAGAGGGCCAGCTGTATTTGACAAGCACAAACTGAACAGACATGTAAAAAAACTGACATCCACCCAGGGGCGGACTGACAACTCATGGGGCCCCCGTGCAATAGGAAATCATGGGGCCCCTGTGTCCTTGCCCACATTCAAAAAAGCC
This sequence comes from Staurois parvus, assembly GCF_062004578.1. Taxonomy (NCBI): domain Eukaryota; kingdom Metazoa; phylum Chordata; class Amphibia; order Anura; family Ranidae; genus Staurois; species Staurois parvus. Next base: position 3,515,916 of record NW_028317996.1, read on the forward strand.
TATGAAAGGTATCAGGGGCATCTCATGGGACCCACTTCCGACCCTGGGTCCTCGGGCAGTGCCCGAGTGCCTAAATGGTCAGTCCGCCCCTGCATCCACCCCATTCAGCTGTGATTCAACAAGGGATCAGCTCCTGGATCCCCTGCTGATCGGACCAAACTCCGCTCCATGTGAAAGGAGCCTAAAGCAACAGGTGTTTATGTGTGGATAGGATATAGTTACTTTGCTAAACCTTGTCTCCCATCCCCAGCATCCCTTTTAAGTGGGTCTTTATACCCAGGAGAATGGACTTCCTTTATGCCCAGGAGAATGGACTTCCTTTATGCTCAGGAGAACGGACTTCCTGATCACTTGTTGCCACAGTGGTCACCTGATTTGGAGCCGGCAGCATAATACAGACTGAGAGTTGTCTATGACAGCTAAGTCACTATGCGGTGAGCACAGGGTTAGTGCAAAAGTCTCAGCCATCCATAGATGCATATGTATGGCATGTGGGCTTTAATGTAGATACAGGTGAAACACCTCCTGTGCTCAGGGACCCAGATTAGTAGAGGGCCGATGGACCAATAATATTAGAATGTATGGAAGTTCATCCAAGACCGATCAAAGGCTGTGCACCTCCAACACAAAGCTGGGGAAGCTTGATACAAACTGTAGTGGAGAACAAAAACAGAGCGCACCAACCTAGCGCATTACCTCAGTAAACAATGAGTTGATTTATTTATTTGGGAGATATACTCACAAAAGTAGTAGTAAAACAGGCATGTATAATCCAAAAGCGAATCCTACGATAAGGAGACACATGCGAATCCCATCGGAAGGGGAAACTCTTAGAGTGACTCTGACGCGTTTCAAAGGGGTGGTCCCCCTTCATCAGAGCTCATGAGGGCTTTAATGGCCACCCTCTTTGCAAAAGCACATTACATGGGTGGCAAAATTTTAAAGACAGTGGCTACTCTATTATTTAATCGTAAAACTTTTAGTTCCCAGTGCTGTATGAGAAAAAGGAGGGGTGATCACCAAAGCTACAGGTATTCTTGAGTGCCTATAGTGTAGCTGGCCAGCTAAGACCAGTCCTAGGTTGTTAATATGGTTCACATATATGTGTATACCAAACCTGCCAATAACCTCAGTACAGTGTATATGTGCATATGTTAAAGCCAAAAGCAGAATCATTGCTGTGATTTATGTCTTTGAATGTTATATGACATTTTTATATTAATTGTGTTAGCAGAAGCAGAAAAGGAAAATATGCCTTTAAGAGTTAGTATAAGGTGAGCCAATCACAGACAGCCTCACACTGTACAGAGCCTTAACCAATCCCAGCCAGTTTCACATTTGTGCCTGTGTAAAACTCCCTGCTAGGATTTTCTAGAGACACATGCTCACCAGACAGAGGAGGAAACAGACAAAGTTCCAATCAGAGAAGCTCCATGGAGGCAGAGAAGGCCAAATAGGTATTTAATGCACTTGTGTGTTCCTCTATTGTTTAACAGTGCAGGTAGATCTGTGTCTAAAAACTGTTGTATGTGTTTACTTGTAGTTCCACCGAACTTACGAATCAAGTCACTGTAGAGTAATCTAACGAATTTATAAATCCAAGTAAATTTATCAATCTATCGAAATATACAGAACAAATTTATCAAATCTATTGAACCTATCGAGATAAGCTATCCAATCAACCCAATGTAATACGAATTAAACCATTGTAATATGAAAGAAATAAGCCATTGTAAGCAGTTATATGAAGAAGATTGAAGTTATTAAAGAAGTTAACTAAAGTATTTGGTGTGCTCTTTAAACCTACTGCATCCATAGAGCGGCATTGGAGGAATTACAGAGTAAAGTCAGTCTAATCAAACAAAGAAACAGCAATTGCATAATTTTTCTAATGCCACAGCGCACTAGGCACCAAAGGGTGCTGCGCCTGCCACATATAGTAAAGCAGCCCGTAGATTAGTTTTTTTTTTCTGTTCAACCAGTGGGTTGAGCAAAAAGAAATTCCCCCATCCACACACTCAATGTGAATAGGGGAACAGGGGAATACTCTCCACTGAGTTATTTTATTCTGACAGCAGGTAGACTTCCCCACTGCTAGAATACATTAATCAGTGCTGCCGGCTATAGCAGTAGATCGACTTCTGTAAAATCAGCCTGCCCATACATGAAAAAAAATTTGTCCGGTCCCTGCTGAACCGGACAAATTTTTATCCATGTATGACTGGCTTTACTTTTGTAAAAAATTGATTACTCTTTGGGAGGGATTTAGTAAAAATGGTGCACACAGAATCTGGTGCAACTGTTCATAGTAACCAATCAGTTTCTAACTTCAGCTTGTTCAGTTAAGCTTTGACAATAAAATATAGAAGCTGCTTGATTACTATGCACAGTTGCACTAGATTCTGTGTGCATCAGTTTTAGTAAATCTTCGCTGTGTTTCCGAACAAAAAAATCTTAGTACTAAATTAAAGCCTTACCTGTTTCAGAAAAAGAGATATATAATACATAAGAGTAGACTACAAACACAAAGAGATATGAGGTGCAGAACTTAGACATGTACATACACACACATATATATATATATATATATATACCTTAAAAATTCTGCGCTGTGGTGTGTATGTGACTTCCTAACATAAAAATATCAATAAAGCATGAGCAGCCACCTCAATATTGCAGGCAGCAATACATAAAACAATAAAACATAAAGGTGCGAAGCTACATGTAACCAAAACGTTTATGGAAAATACGTGAAAAAATTGGAAGTCCAATTCACATGTGAAGGAAATATGACTTATAATAAGCCCCTCTTTACTGGGACATCAGTGTTGTCATTAATGCTTCAAATCTGGTCAAGAAGATGAAGGAAATCCACCATCACCAAAACCCAAACAATTCTGCCTCTTACCAGACCAAATTGACCCCCAGTTAAGGACAGGTCCTTGATCACACCCTGAAGGCTGTCAGCTACTTAGGAAAAGTGGCTCTGGTCAGCGATAAGTCAAGGTGTGTGACGTTGGAGTGTCACAGGGAAGGAATGGTTGGTGATCATAGTGGCTATAAAGGAGCAGAGCTCGTGATGTGACAGCTGGGCTGTGTGGACGTTGGCGAGTCTTGTGTGTCCTGATCGGTAGTGTCTGGGATAAATAAGGGTTCATCTTCTCTGTTCAGTTTTTGGAGTAAAAGTTTGGAGCTCTACAATTGTCCAGATTACAGCTTGCTTTTGGAATTATCCAGCGGGTGTTTATCCATCTACCATTGGAGGCCAATCGATCCTTTTGGTGTCATAAAGTGTCCAGGTCCATGGCATGCTTCTGGAATTTGTATTGCGCATTTTTACCAGATTTGAAGCATTCATGACAACATTGATGTCCCAGTAAAGAGGGGCTTATTTTACGTTATATTTCTGTCAGGGCTCCCGGGTGTGACCAGAGGTATGTGAACTGACGCAGGGAAACGCAGACTTCAGATATGTTATAAACAATGTAATTTATTAACACTAACCATACAAACATAAACGCAGTGCAATACTAAAACATAACACAGTGCAAACAAACCAACCAACCACCCACAGATAACAGTACATACAATGCAAGCGTCGTCAGGCAGGCCGGGTCAATATCAGTCGGGCAGGTAGGTACAGGGGGAGCAAGCGGAGAATGGTCGGGGTCACAGGCCAGGTTCAGCAGGTAGCGGGCAGCGTGGTACAGAGGGTCAGGCAGAGGAGAATGGTCAGACAAGCCAGGGATCAGAGCAGGGTCAGCAGAGAATCAGACAGGAACAGAGAGCAGGAACAGGATACAGGGCCCAAGAGAAACACAACACCAAGGCAGAGTCTGCAGGTCTTAATGTCCCTTAAATACACCAGTATAATTAGTTCCAGGTGTTTGACTGGCTGCAAGGTTGAGTCTCTGATTGCTGGGAGCACCCGCTGGCCAGCCCTAATACTGCATTTCATAAGGCAGCTGAGTCCCACTATTGCTGGCCAGTCCATTCCTGACAGTACCCCCCCCCTCAAGGAGCGGCCTCAGGACGCTCCAAACAGTCCTAGCTGGTCAAAATGTTCCACCGCCCGGGTCTGGTAACTGGCGGGATATCAAAGACTGGCACACCGGGCAGGACTCCGGGCAGCGGCACACCGGGCAGAGGCACATTGGGCAGGACTCCAGCAGAGGCACATCGGGCTGGACTCCGGGCAGAGGCACATCAGGCTGGACTCCGGGCAGAGGCACATCGGGCAGAGGCACACCGGGCAGAGGCACACCGGGCTGGACTCCGGGCAGAGGCACATCGGGCAGGACTCCGGGCAGAGGCACACCGGGCAGAGGCACACCGGGCAGAGGCACACCGGGCAGAGGCACACCGGGCTGGACTCCGGGCAGAGGCACATCGGGCCGGACTCCGGGCAGAGGCACATCGGATTACCAGGCGAAGCAGCAGGCAGCGGGCCACCAGGCGGAGCAGCAGGCACCGGGCCCCCAGGCGGAGCAGCAGGCAGCGGGCCACCAGGCGGAGCAGCAGGCAGCGGGCCACCAGGCGGAGCAGCAGGCAGCGGGCCACCAGGCGGAGCAGCAGGCACCGGGCCCCCGGGCGGGGCAACAGGCATTGAGCCCCCGGGCGGGGCGACCGGCATTGGGCCCCCGGGCGGGGCGACCGGCATCGGGTCCCCAGGCGGGGCGACCAGCATCGGGCCCCCAGGCGGAGCGGCGGGCGCCGGGCCCCCAGGCGGGGCAACAGGCATCGGGCCCCCAGGCGGGGCAACAGGCATCAGGCCCCCAGGCGGGGCGACAGGTCTCGGACCCTCAGGCGGAGCGGCGGACGCCAGACCCCCAGGTGGAGCGACAGGTCTCCGGCCCTCAGGCGGAGCGGCGGGCGCCGAACCCCCAGGTGGAGCGACAGATCTCGGGCCCTCAGGCGGAGCGGCGGGCGCCGGACCCCCAGGCGGAGCGACAGGTCTCGGGCCCTCAGGCGGAGCGGCGGGCGCCGGACCCCCAGGTGGAGCGACAGGTCTCGGGCCCTCAGGCGGAGCGGCGGGCGCCGGACCCCCAGGTGGAGCGACAGGTCTCGGGCCCTCAGGCGGAGCGACAGGTCTCGGGCCCCCAGGCGGGGCGGCGGGCGCCGGACCCCCAGGCGGAGCGACAGGTCTCGGACCCCCAGGCGAAGCGGCGGGCACCGAGTCACCAGGCACGACAGTGGGCTCCGAGTCAACTGGCATGACCGCTGGCACTGGGTCAGACATTGGATCGTCTGGCTGGACAGCGGGCATCGGGTCACCAGGGATCAGGTCATTTGGCTCGACAGCGGGCACCGCGTCATCTGGCAAGGCAGTGGGCTCCGAGTCAACTGGTATGACCGCGGGCACTGGGTCAGACATTGGATCGTCTGACTGGACAGCGGGCATCGGGTCACCAGGCATCAAGTCATTTGGCTCGACAGCGAGCACCGCGTCATCTGGCAAGGCAGTGGGCTCCGAGTCAACTGGCATGACCGCGGGCACTGGGTCAGACATTGGATCGTCTGGCTGGACAGCGGGCATCGGGTCACCAGGCATCAGGTCATTTGGCTGGACAGCGGGCACCGCGTCATCTGGCAAGGCAGTGGGCTCCGAGTCAACAGGCACGACAGTGGGCTCTGAGTCAATTGGCACGACAGCGGGCACCGGGTCATCAGGTACCGGATTGTCTGGCTCGACAGCGGGCATCGGGTCATCAGGTATGACAGCGGGCACTGGGTCACCAGGCATCAGGTCATTTGGCTTGCCAGCGGGCACCGCGTCATCTGGCAAGGCAGTGGGCACCGGGTCACCAGGCATTGGATCGTCTGGCTCGACAGCGGGCATCGGGTCACCAGGTATGACAGCGGGCACTGGGTCACCAGGCATCAGGTCATTTGGCTCGCCAGCGGGCACCGTGTCATCTGGCAAGGCAGTGGGCACCGAGTCACCAGGTACGACAGCGGGCTCTGAGTCAATTGGCAGCAGGTCATCAGCGGGCACCAGGTCATCAGGTACCGGATTGTCTGGCTCGACCGCGGGTATCGGGTCACCAGGTATGACAGCGGGCACCGGGTCATCAGGTACCGGATTGTCTGGCTCGACAGCGGGCATCGGGTCACCAGGTATGACAGCGGGCACTGGGTCACCAGGCATCAGGTCATTTGGCTCGCCAGCGGGCACCGCGTCATCTGGCAAGGCAGTGGGCACCGAGTCACCAGGTATGACAGCGGGCTCTGAGTCAATTGGCACGACAGCGGCACTGGATCAGGTACCGGATCGTCTGGATCAACAGCGGGTATCAAGTCAACTGACTGGCCTAATAGGATCATCAGGCTGGATCAGTTCATCAGGCTGAGTGGAGGCACCAGGCTGAGTAGAGGCACCAGGCTGAGTAGAGGCATCCGGCTGAGTAGAGGCACCAGGCTGAGTAGAGGCACCAGGCTGAGTAGAGGCACCAGGCTGAGTAGAGGCACCAGGCTGAGTGGAGGCACCAGGCTGGGTACAGGTACCAGGCTGAATAGAGGCATCAGGCTGAATGGCGGGTGCCGAGGCACCAGGCTGAACCACGGAAGGCAGGTTCTCAGACGGCAGGCTCACCGGTTTGGATACTGGCAGGATGGTATTGGTTGGAAAGAATTTTTGCTTTTTTCTGGTTTTAACTACTGGAGCACTGCAAGTAAATGCAGGTCTGCAAACGAATGGAGCAGCTGGAGACAGAGAAGAACTGGAGGATGGAACAGGAGAGGGAGCAGTTGCTACAGAGGGCTTTTTTACAGGGTTAAAGGCAGGATAGGTGCAGCGAGTGGGAACAGGGTACTGACATGCGGTAGATAGCAGGGCAGGAGGAGCTGTTGGGAATGCAGGAATAGAGTTTTGAGGAAATAGATTAGAAGCAGGACTGGGTTTTTGCAAGCTGACTGAGGCTGGGTGCAACAAGTCTGTCCATGTCTGCAGTATGGGTTGAACAAAGCTGAGCTTACACAAAGCCTGTCTGGTCAATGACTGCACTGCGTTTATACAATCTCTGAGTACCTGTGGTGAACATGTGGAATAACGCTCCAGAAAGTAACCCACATCATCCTCTAATAACCACACCAGGGACTCTACCTGGTCTGCACTAAATGGTGGCAAAAATTCATCCCTGGATTCGGGGGAACCAGATGAAACCAACTCAGCACAAACCTCAATCAAAGGCTGCACCTCAGAGAACTCTGTGCCCTGATCTACTAGAACATGAGCGAGCCGTATACATTCTAGCAGTTCATCCAGGGTATACTCCTTCAGAGTTTGATAAGCATATTCCCTGTCATCAAACACTAGCAGAGATAAATACTCAACCTCATCAAGATCCATCCTTCCCAGCAACAAGCCAAGATGGCTTCCCTGTGCAGCCACTTCTGGTCAGGATTGGCCTTGGTGTAATGTCAGGGATCCCGGGTGTATCCAGAGGTATGTGAACTGACGCAGGGAAACGCAGACTTCAGATATGTTATAAACAATGTAATTTATTAACACTAACCATACAAACATAAACGCAGTGCAATACTAAAACATAACACAGTGCAAACAAACCAACCAACCACCCACAGATAACAGTACATACAATGCAAGCGTCGTCAGGCAGGCCGGGTCAATATCAGTCGGGCAGGTAGGTACAGGGGGAGCAAGCGGAGAATGGTCGGGGTCACAGGCCAGGTTCAGCAGGTAGCGGGCAGCGTGGTACAGAGGGTCAGGCAGAGGAGAATGGTCAGACAAGCCAGGGATCAGAGCAGGGTCAGCAGAGAATCAGACAGGAACAGAGAGCAGGAACAGGATACAGGGCCCAAGAGAAACACAACACCAAGGCAGAGTCTGCAGGTCTTAATGTCCCTTAAATACACCAGTATAATTAGTTCCAGGTGTTTGACTGGCTGCAAGGTTGAGTCTCTGATTGCTGGGAGCACCCGCTGGCCAGCCCTAATACTGCAGCTCATAAGGCAGCTGAGTCCCACTATTGCTGGCCAGTCCATTCCTGACAATTTCCTTCACATGTGAATTCCACGTATTTTCCATAAACTGGTTACATGTAGCACCGCACTTTTATGTTTTATTATATATATACATATATATATATATAGCCAAAAGTATAGGGACGCCTGCCTTTATACGCACATAAATTTTAATGGCATCCAGGTCTTAGTCCATAGGATTCAACATTTAGTTGGCCCACCCTTTGCAGCTATAACAGCTTCAACTCTTCTGGGAAGGCTGTCCACAAGGTTTAGGAGTGTGTCTATGGGAATGTTTGACCATATTTCTAGAAGAGCATTTGTGAGGTCAGACACTGATCTTGATGAGAAGGCCTGGTTTGCAGTCTCCACTCTAATTCATTCCAGAGGTGTTCTATCTGGTTGAGGTCAGGACTCTGTGTAGGCCAGTCAAGTTCCTCCACCCCAAACTCGCTCATCCATGTCTTTATGGACCTTGAAGGGGAACAGGAAGGGGCCATCCCAAAACTGTTCCCACAAAGTTGGGAGCATGAAATTGTCCGAACTGGCTTGGTATACTGATGCCTTAAGAGTCCCCTTCAATGGAACTAAGGGGCTAAGCCCAACCCCTGAAAAGCAACCCCACATCATAATCCCCCTCCACCAAACTTTACACTTGGCACAATGCAGTCAGGCAAGTACTGTTCTCCTGACAACTGCCAAACACAGACACGTCCATTGGATTGTCAGACAGAGAAGCATAATTCGTCACTCTAGAGAACACATCTCCACTGCTCTAGAGTCCAGTGGCGGCATGTTTTACACCACTGCATCCAACACTTTGCATTGTACTTGATGTAAGGCTTGAGTCCAGCTGCTCGGCCAAGGAAATCCATGCCATGAAGCTCTATGCACTGTTGTTGTGCTAATCTGAAGGCCACACGAAGTTTGGAGGTCTTTAGCTATTGACTCTGCAGACGAAAACTTTTGTGCACTGTGTGCTTCAGCATGCGCTGACCCTGCTCTGTCATTTTACATGGCCTACCACTTCGTGGCTGAGTTGCTATTGTTCCCATTTTCTTCCACTTTGTTATAATACCACTAATAGTTAACCATGGAATATTTAGTTGAAAGGACATTTCACGGATAATCAGTTCCTGAGAGTGACTCATTCTTTCACAAATGTTTGTAGAAGCAGTCTGCATGCCTAGGTGCTTGATGTTAAACACCTGTGGCAATGGAGGTAAGTGGAACAGCCAAATCCATTGATTTAGAGGGGTGTCCCAATACTTTTGGCAATAAAGTGCATATGTGTATATATATCATATTATGCTGCAATCAAAGTGAAGTGCAATAATAGATAGCGAGTTGGATAGTGTGGCAGTGGAGCAGCATTGAATGTAATAGTGCATGTTGGTGCACTGGTGCTGAGTGGGGTCAATTACATCTATGCAATGGCTGTGAGTGGGATCATGCAGATTAATGCAATGGTGGTAAGTGGGGTTGTGCACAATGACTGTGAATAGGGTCATGTGCCTCAGTTCAATGGCAGCAAATACAAAAGTGTATGTTGATGCACTGATACCAAGAGTGTTGATTTTGTCGATTCAGCCAAAGCAAGTCACACTTATCAGTGCAGTGGCAGCAAGTGGGGTTACCCACATTAGTGCAGGGGTGACAAGTGGGGTCCCTAACCAAAATAAAAACCCAAGAAGTGAAAGGCAGTTAGTTGCATAGTTGAAAAGACTGAATAAATACACAGGTCCATCCAGCATAACCTGTATGTATAGTATGTGTTTGCATGTGTTTATGTTTATGTTGCTACCAACTTCTTTATTGCGATACATTTTATTCACTGAGAAATACATCTGAAAGTTTTTTCAGTTTATCTACATATACTGCTGACACCACTAAACCAAATTACTGCTGACCTCCTTGTAGAATGTCAAAAGGTTAGTTTAATAAAAGCGGTCTTCCATAAATCCATGTTGTTTACAACTAATGATACCATTTTCACTGGAAAATTCTTGGTTACGGTCCCTTACCATTCAAATGCAAAGCTTGTAATGAGCTAGTTCACATGCCGAGTGCATGTTGCTGCTTCCTTTCCATGATAATTCCTCATATCGTACAGCACAACACATAGAGGGGCATTTTTCAAGCAAGTTAGTGACAAATGTACATGCAAATCCTTCTGCCTGTCAGTTTGCAGAATCTACACAACAGATTTTGTAATTGTGACCCATGTACCTGGAAACCTTGGGCAGTCAATTGCAACAGGTTTGCACATGTCTGCAACAGAGTTACCACTGAAGATGGGCTAGATTTTCATTTTAATCACTTCACATCCTTAGGTTGCTTTAAATCATTCTGGACTTGACGTGAGTAAAACAAGTTCATTGCTCGATCTGTGCTTGATTAGCTGCAGTGGAGGGCAGGGGACACAGTGGAGACTCCTGATGTCTCTAAAAAGAGTACCTGTGATTTGCCCATGCTATCAAATAGGGGGATTGCTACCCCCTTGTGATAGCAATAAAGTTAAACGAAATAAAAAAAAAGTAATAAAATAATTTACAAAAATGTAAAAGCACCCTATCCCCTCGCACATATATGCAAATGCAAACTCAAGCATGGGTCCTTCATGTGTATGTAAACAGCAATTGCGCCACATATGAGAGGTATCACTAAATGAGTGAGAGCAATAATTCTAGGGCCATAATTCATTGTTAACTCTAAACTGATAACCTGTAAAGGCTTCTAAAGTGTCCCATATGAAAAATCTTAGGTACTGTAGTTTTCTTGCCATTTCATGGCCGCACACAATTTTGACTCTTGACATGTTTAGTATCTATTTACTTGGCGCAGCTGCATCTTTTATACTTAGGAAAAAAAAAAAAGATTATTATATTGTGTTTGAGTGCACTAAAATTCATCTTAGTGTATATTGTCCTAAAAATATGTTTTTTATAAACAGCTGTGAAAATATCAGATAACATAACAAATTGCAATGGTCACCATTTTATTCTCCAGAGGCTTTGCTTTCAGAAAATATTTAATGTTTGGAGGTTCTAAGTAATTTTCTAGCAAAAAATGCTGATTTTTAACACCTGTCTGAAAAATTAAAAAATTGCCCAGATGCAAAGTGGTTAAACAGTAGAAGTGGGCAGGGGCAGATGTTTTATTTTTTGCATTGCTAGTGAATGGTGCAATTTATAATTAAAGCTATCTAATTATAATAAATCTGTCTGAAGTCTGTCTTGCCGCCCCTGTGTAGCATTGCCTAGCTGTGCTAAAGAATTGATAAATGTACCCCACAGTGTTTTTCCTCGCAGATATTAGTTCCAGTTTCATACATCAACAAAATGATATTCAGCATTCGGGCTCTGTTTCTCACACCTTCTGGTTCCACAGCGCAACTAGAATGGGAATTCATTGGTACTCAGGCAAAAAGAGTGTTGTGTCCTGTAGTCTGGGAGCAGAGTAGTTATAGGGTGGTTTATATACAAGTTCAGGTATCCACAAAACACGCATATCCTTCTAAGTATATCATAACAAGAACTGGAACTAACTTGTACAATGTATAGAAAGTGTTCTACATGTTACAACTGTAAATAGCGATATCTACAGGCCAGAGGTATCTACACCACACATTCCACTCTTCGTACAAAAATCTTTTAATTCAATATTGAAAATAAGAACAACAGTGTAAATAATTCTATCACAAAATAATACTATGCATTTGAATACATCACATAATCCTTGGTCTACACATTAGACCTTCTGGTTCATTGATTATGTCTAGGCAGGTCATGTTCCTCGTTTCTAAGTTTGTTGTTATCAGTAGGAATTACAAAATGATCTAATTCATCTAATGAAAATTTTGGAAAGTACTGCCTAACAGGTGCAGAACAACTGGCATTCCATATGCGATCATCACAGTTCATAGGTGAAAGGTATAAGGTCTTCGCTGACTTGTCACTTCAAGTGGATTGTCAAGTTTGGATTGTCTCTGCATCAGTAAGGTAGGTTCCTTATAGGCTAAGTTCACCTTAGCATAACCACTTATGCAGTCTACAAATACAGTTTGCTTGTCTGGGCCTAAAGGTCTATACACTGTATTGACTGCTAGTAGTAGAGAAGTATTGAATCATCCCCCACATGAAAGAAAATTATATTTTAAAAATATTCTTCCCAAATATATTGACATATATATGAAATGCTACAATTTTGGCCATATTCAATATATATATATATATATATATATATATATATATATATATATATTGAAATATATTGAATATGGCCAAAATTGTAGCATTTCATATATATGTCAATATATTTGAGAAGAATATTTTTAAAATATATTTTCTTTCATGTTGGATTTTTACCTATTTTGGGGTATGCTGTGCTCCAACCCTCTTCCCTTTAGTTTACTGATCTTTAATAAACCTACTCTTCCACTGCACAAATAGTTAGAAAATTCCAGTCTGAGGTATGAAATGCTAGCACATCAAGCTATTTGGGTGTATTCCTCCTCTGTTCAGGGGAAAGGAAGTGCCTTTGGATTACAATGTTCATGTATTTTTGTACAAGAACTACATCAGTAGAAGTTATCAGTAAAGATATTTTCTTCAACCACTAGATGGCAGTGTTTATAGGTTTTTAGCTGCATCTATGGTTAAAATCTATGTCTTTTCTCTATAATAAAAGTTCCTGTTTCCTGTTTGCAGAGAAGCATTAGATAAACACATGTAGACTGTGCACTGTCTGTTCTGTAGGGCTATATAGAGAATCTCTAGCAGATTATGGGCACAGACACCCAAGCATAGCCTGCTACAGCAAATAAGTGCAAGCTACAACAACAAAAAGAAGATTGCAACAGATAAAAGAAAATGGCCAGGAACACAGATACACAAAACTTTAATTTTCAAATATGACAAAACAGAACTCCCAGCCGCTTTCTGAACTGGAGTTGGAGAAGCTTTGCAAATATTTTTATGACAATCTTAATAATGGGGTTTATCCATCCATTAATATCAATGGCCTGGGATGGTATTTTTTTCATTGAAAAAAAAAAGGACCTTACACTTTGACCTTGGGTGGACTACCAAGATCTTAACAAGGTAACCATTAAGAACTGGTACCCCTTGCCACTTATTCCAGAACTGTTCCAGGATTCACCGGCCTTCCTGTGTCCCTGCAGCATCGACTGTGACACTCGGCTGTGGGCACTCAGCTTTGACAGCTTTGCAGATGTCACAGTCAGGTGCTCACTACGCATTTGCGATATGTGCTGTGCATTTTGAATGGTCCCGTAGTCCTCTGGGACCTGTCAGGTGCTCCAGAAGACTGTGTGTGTGTGTGTGGGGGGGGGGGGGTAGAACTTCTGGATACAGGATTCTTAAGTAGTATAGGCAATTGTTCTGTTAGTGTCAGCAGGTGTGTGGGGTGCAGGGGACATTCCTGGTGGGTGCGGGGTACAGAGGGTTCCAATTAGGTGACATAGACCTGAGTGGTGCCTTATCTCATTGTCCCGGCGATCGGGCAGCACTCTCCTCACTCAGCCCTGTGGCAACTCTGTGTCTGTTTCCGACCAACTGTCAGCATTGACACTTCCTTGTCCTCCCTCCACTAGGGATTCTGTTGAGCCACAAGATATGCTCTTGAGCCAATGAGATCAGAGGGGTGTGGAGTGGAAGGCAAAGTGGGAACCCAGTACCGGAACCATCCCACCACTCAGCTGCTAGACACAAACCAGATTTGAGCCAGACTCCGGGAATATGTCGAGTTGTCTGGGTATATTAATATGACAGGGAGCCCCCTGGAGCATGGGCGGAGTCACAATTGTGAAACCTGTTGCTACACCCATGTATAAGAATATGTTGGTGGAGATCTGGATCAGGATTTTGGTAGACATTTGGATTTGCTGAAATTTTAGTTCAGAGGAAGTAGAGGCAAATTTGATAGGGTGAAGAGAGTGTCAGGTGTAGGGTTGAGAATCCATAAGTTTAGATATGGAGTTTTTAAAACTTTTTTTATTTGTTATGTTGTTTTATCATATCTTGTTTGAACATGGTCATTATCCATGCATCGTAATCATGTGCTTTTCTTTATATGCATAAACCATTTATGATCACCATTTTCTCTCTTGATCTGATGATTATGAATGCTTATTATGTTAAACAAAGGTATGTCACACTGTCACGGGATGTGGCGCGCCTTAGGCAGGGACCAGCCGATTTTCGATCCATGTATGCACCAGCTGGTTGCACACACATTGATCGACCTGCGTACAACCAGCCTGTCAGGTTTTTCCCGATGCTAAATATCCTTTCCCTGATGCTAAACCTGTCCATATACGTGAAATGCGTGCCAATCCCATGAGCCAGAGTCTTAAGTAGACTCTGCCTGACTCAAGATGGCTGTCAAAGTCACATGAGGTTCCAGCATCCAAATAGATAGCTGCTGCCCCCTGTGACCCAGGAAACCATAGAGGAACTAGGCTCCTCTTGACTTCCAATTCCTCTGCAATTCCTCTGCGGTTGAGCCATTTTCAGGTCTCTTGCTGCGATACAAATGCAATGCAAAAAATGCCAATAGGCATTCTACTTTTATATTCCTATCATTGAGTTCTTCAATTAAAAAATAAAGTTACTAGTCAGCAATGGTGCTGACTCATCTGAGCAAATGTATTGCTTAATGAGAATGGAGACGGGGTTTTTTTTTTGTATCAAGTTCATTGGTATTTAAATATAACATCAAATGTACCTTCATTATAAGGCTGTGAGTTTTCACTGTAAGTCACTGTAATTTACTTGTCTGGAGAACCTGCTCTTCACTATAAATTTATGTTTGAAGGTATTGAAAATGATAACAGTAATGTGAACACTGCAAGGAAAGGTATGTGTGCAAGTTCACTATGCAAATATTATTTTCAGATCACTTTGTATTAATTATTTTTTAGATAGGTCATTTTATAGAAGACGTAATAATTTACTGATGTTTATGTGTGATTTTGCTGGCAAAAAGATCCTTAGTAAAATGTTCCGTAAAGACCTTGTGTTTTCTAGGTGTGTAAGCATGCGTAAAATTCTTCTTTATCCTCTTCTAGTTGCCATTGTTGTGATATACACTTATATACATGCGGATATGCATAAATTACTGTACTCAAGCATAACATTTTTTATTTCTATTTTACTACTCTGAACTCAACGCTGTGTTATTGATCTTTAAGCAGCTGTGTGCATTGTTCATAGACAATAATACATTGGGTTCAGATCAGTAAAAAATGTGTGTTTTTTTCACCATGTACAAGAGGCCCAAGGCTTTGTCTGTTGAAATTTATGATACAAAAGTGGATCAGCTATTTGGCCATTATAACCGAAGACAACCAAGCCTGCTGCAATTTTTCATATCTACTGCAGCTTTTTATTGGTCCCTTAGGCTGGCCATACACTACAATTTTCTTACAAGTTTCTGTCCAATTTGCTTTAGATTTACCTTCAACTATGTAGTGCAAAGGCCTGCCTGATTGGATGGAATTGAAAGTATTGTTTAGGTTTGACCTCATATTATATGGTTTTTGGTAAATCTAAAGCAAAATTCTCAAGAAAATTGTATAATGTATGGCCAGCCTTAGTCATTGGACAGCGATTTTTTTTTTCTAATTTTGGTATAGTTATACCTTTTTAAAAACAACCTTCTCAAACAGGTGTTAAATGCAATGAAGTGTTTGTAAGAATACATGGTGCTTGTAAATGAAATTATAATTACCCTATGTTGCTCTTAAAACACCTTCTCTTGTGCAATGCTCCAGGTTAGAATTACACACAGAAAAAAGATTGAATAAATAAAAAAATGAAGCACTGACTTGGAACCGGTCATGCTTGTTTTGTACACTCCTGTATATTTATAGTAAGTACAACAGTCTAGCTATAGTCACGGGAGATCATGGTTTTGAGGTGGGGACCAGTAACGCAAGTGGCTCATTTGATTACAGCTGCATAATAATTATACATGCAGCAGTGGCAACAAGGAAATCATTTTGGATAAAATTAATAGGAGTAGATAATATACTGTTGCTTATTGCTCCCTTTTTAAATTTGCCAAATATTCTTGCACTAAATTTAGCAACATGGGCCAAAATTTATTCATCCATTTATTTGTTAAATGCAAGTACAGACAATGCTACAGCCAGTGTGTACATACCAACTGAAAGGGGAATCCCTGAGCAGTGATTGCAATTTGATAAAGGGTGAGAAGAATTTTTTAGAGGATGCCACTGTTGTGATTATAAAATCTCTGGAAATCCCCGTGAAGTTATACTCGAAAAGCTTTGTCTGGTAAAAAGTGATATTGAGATGTGGCACTCCTTAGTTGATAAACAGGGTTATATTGTAATATGCAGCTACATTGTAATGCCTATGATTACAGAATGTTATTGTGATATGCCTTTGAACATTTGACAAAAAGCAGTCTTGTGAGATAGACAGATACATAAAAGTACTATGAGGGTAGTAACTTTAAGGGTCCTTAGATGTGGTATCTGCATTAGTTTTCTTTGTTCAGGCTGAAAATTCAGCAAGCAAACTACCTTTATTTCCTATTTCTCCATGTAATGAAGATGTGCAAAGGCAAACATATTTGTAGTTCACCCTGGGTGGCAACCATGGCTCCCTCCATAGATACAGTGGAGGAGTAAGCATAGCCACTTATGGACAGCTATGTTATGTGCATAATTATCAGATGAAAATAATGAAAAAAAGTCTGGAAAAAAATCTATACTAAGCATTTTTACTACATCTTTACTAAAACAATACAACTGATAAATACAAACACGTTCTGTGAAAGAAAAAAAGTATTATTATTAGTGATTTTATGCCCCCAATAGTCACACACATGTGAAAGAAATAAAATAATTAGGGATTGTCACCCGTCCTCCTGAGCATGCCACAGCTTTCTGTTACAAACTACAGCTTTTTCTTCCTACTGCAAGTGTATACATTTTGATGAATCGGTATAGGTGCCTGGCATATATATTTATCATAGCATGCAAGCACGAGTGTGTGTTGGTTTGCTTGGTCAAATGTACATATGCATCTTTATCCAAAAGCCTAGTATGCACTAGAAAGACTATTTAACTGAACACATTCACATACCTATTGCCTAGTACAGGGGTGGGCAACTGTGGCCCTCCAGCTGTTGGTGAATTACAAGTCCCATCATGCCTCTGCCTTTGGGAGTCATGCTTGTAACTGTCAGTTTTGCAATGCCTCATGGGACTTGTAGTTCTACAACAGCTGGAGGGCCACAGTTGCCCACCCCTGGCCTAGTAGTAGACATAACTATTAGAGATGAGCGAAGTATTCAAAAATTCGATTCGACTGATTCGGCGAATTCGTGGACAATATTCGATTCGAGTCGAATATATTCGCTGTGAATTTAACTTAAAAAAGGGTGTTTCTAGGCTTCAGAGAGACTTAATATTAGTGCAGAACACTGTACCTTTAATTTAAATGCCCTTGGAGTCTGCTGGGGAAGAGAAATAATACTGTCAGTCAGTATGACATGCAGATGAGTGCCGTCGATCTTAGAATCACCGCACACTTCACTCATTTGGCCAGTCACGGGGCCAAAACCAGTGTTTGGAGCCACAGTGTGGCGGTGGAGGCAGCAGCAATGGGAGGCCATACAGCAACCTATGACAAAATGGAAACCAGCAGGAGTGTGAGGAGACCTCAAAGTGGCACATGGCAGAGTGGGAGCAATGGGAGGCGGTACAGGGACCCATGTCACACTGTGGACCCAGCAGCAGCGTGACGAGGCGGTACGGGGGCCCATGGCAGATTTGGGGCCTGGCAGCACCTATGGGAGGCCTGTAATCTGCCAGCAACCTATGACAAAATGGAAAACAGCAGGAGTGTGAGGAGACCTCAAAGTGGCACATGGCAGAGTGGGAGCAATGGGAGGCGGTACAGGGACCCATGTCACACTGTGGACCCAGCAGCAGCGTGACCAGGCGGTACGGGGGCCCATGGCAGATTACAGGCCTGGCAGCAGCAATGGGAGGCCCGTAATCTGTCAGCACCCTATGACAAAAAATGGAACACACCAGCAGTGTGTGAGGAGACCTGAAAGTGGCACATGGCAGAGTGTGGCGATGGAGACAGCAGCAATGGGAGGCCGTACAGGGACCCATGAGAGACTCTGGACCTGGCAGCAGCATGAGGAGGCGGTATAGGGGCCCATGGCAGATTAGGGGCCTGGCAGCAGCTATAGGAGGCCCGTAATCTGCCAGCACCCTATGACAAAAAATTCAACACACCAGCAGTGTGTGAGGAGACCTGAAAGTGGCACATGGCAGAGTGTGGCGATGGAGACAGCAGCAATGGGAGGCCGTACAGGGACCCATGAGAGACTCTGGACCTGGCAGCAGCATGAGGAGGCGGTATAGGGGCCCATGGCAGATTAGGGGCCTGGCAGCAGCTATGGGAGGCCCGTAATCTGCCAGCACCCTATGTCAAAAAATTGAACACACCAGCAGTGTGAGGAGACCTGAAAGTGGCACATGGCAGAGTGTGGCGATGGAGACAGCAGCAATGGGAGGCCGTACAGGGACCCATGAGAGACTCTGGACTTGGCAGCAGCATGAGGAGGCGGTATAGGGGCCCATGGCAGATTAGGGGCCTGGCAGCAGCTATGGGAGGCCCGTAATCTGCCAGCACCCTATGACAAAAAATGGAACACACCAGCAGTGTGAGGAGACCTGAAAGTGGCACATGTTTGGGGCATGATTCATGGCGGATTTAGTCAGTTGTGTCAGGAACTGGTGGTTTGAAATCCAGACTAATCCACGCCTGATTCATTTTCACAAATGTGAGTCTCTCCACACTTTGGGTGGACAGTCGTGTCCTCCGCGGAGTTGCAATACCTCCTGCCGCACTAAACACGCGCTCCGATGCCACGCTACTGGCCGGGCATGACAGCCTTTCAAGGGCAAATTCAGCTAGTTGGGGCCAAAGGTCAAGTTTCGTTGCCCAGTAGTCAAGGGGATTGTCTACCTCGGTTGGCAGGGTGCTGTCCAAGTAGGCCTAAGCCTGTTGTTTGAGGTCCTGCTCCAGGTCCACCTGATGCTGCTGCGGCTGGTTATTAGTTTCCTCACTGCGCTGGTGAAGAAAGCTACTCATCATCGACTGCAGACTGAGGCAGCCGCTGCTGGTGGAGCTGCCACTGCTCCTACCACCCCACCCCTCCCCTGCTGCCATGGCAGCGTAACGCGAGCGCACAGGGCCCACAGTGTCTGAGGATGGACGTTGGCGCAGACAGGCAGAGACCAGCTGACTACATAGGTGGTTTTTATAGTACGTTATTTTGGCCTCCCTCTCAGCAGGTGTGAAAAAGGCCACCATTTTGGAACGGTAGCGAGGGTCCAACAAGGTGGACAGCCAAAAGTCATCCCTCTGTCTGATGGTTATTATTCGGCTGTCGGTACGCAAGCAATCGAGCATGCTATGGGCCATTTGTGCCAAGGAATGCGAGGGACTCCCTGCCTCCATCTC
Organism: Staurois parvus; assembly: GCF_062004578.1. NCBI lineage: Eukaryota > Metazoa > Chordata > Amphibia > Anura > Ranidae > Staurois > Staurois parvus. Next base: position 3,535,436 of record NW_028317996.1, read on the forward strand.
CACAGCATACTGCCACGGTGCGTCTGGGTCCTCTGTCTCCTCTTCCTCCTCCTCTACCAGATGCTCCTGCTCCTCCACTCCTGTCCGCTGAGTGGAAAAAAAACCCATTTCACTCAATAATTCCTGAGCACCAATGTCCTCCTCTACCTCCTCCTCTTCTTCCTGTCCTGCCCCCACAGGGGTCATGTGGCATTGAGATCTGTGCGCCACGTCTACCGCACCCTGACAAGCCATTGTTAACAGCATTTGTTCCAGGACGTGCAACAGAGGAATGACATCGTTCATCCCATAGTCCTGCCGACTCACGAATAGCGTGGCCTCCTCAAATGGCCTGAGCAAGCGCAGGTGTCACGCATGAGCTGCCAATGGCTGACATCTAAGTTACACAGGGAGTACCTTTATCCGCTTTTTCTGTGATGGCCTTTTGCTGTTCGTAAAGGCGGTCTAACATATGTAGGGTTGAATTCCACCTTGTTGCAACGTCACAGCATGAGGAGTCGGTACGGGGGCCCATGGCAGATTACGGGCCTGGCAGCAGCAATGGGAGGCCCGTAATCTGCCAGCACCCTATGTCAAAAAATTCAACACACCAGCAGTGTGTGAGGAGACCTGAAAGTGGCACATGGCAGAGTGTGGCGATGGAGACAGCAGTAATGGGAGGCCGTACAGGGACCCATGAGAGACTCTGGACCTGGCAGCAGCATGAGGAGGCGGTATAGGGGCCCATGGCAGATTAGGGGCCTGGCAGCAGCTATAGGAGGCCCGTAATCTGCCAGCACCCTATGTCAAAAAATTCAACACACCAGCAGTGTGAGGAGACCTGAAAGTGGCACATGGCATGAGACACTGTGGACCTGGCAGCAGCATGAAAAGGCGGTACAGGGGCCCATGGCAGATTAGGGGCCTGGCAGCAGCTATGGGAGGCCCGTAATCTGCCAGCACCCTATGTCAAAAAATTCAACACACCAGCAGTGTGAAGAGACCTGAATGTGGCACATGGCAGAGTGTGGCGATGGAGACAGCAGCAATGGGAGGCCATACAGGGACCCATGACAGACTCTGGACTTGGCAGCAGCATGAGGAGGCGGTATAGGGGCCCAAGGCAGATTAGGGGCCTGGCAGCAGCTATGGGAGGCCCGTAATCTGCCAGCACCTTATGTCAAAAAATTCAACACACCAGCAGTGTGTGAGGAGACCTGAAAGTGGCACATGGCAGAGTGTGGCGATGGAGACAGCAGCAATGGGAGGCCGTACAGGGACCCATGAGAGACTCTGGACCTGGCAGCAGCATGAGGAGGCGGTATATAGGGGCCCATGGCAGATTAGGGGCCTGGCAGCAGCTATGGGAGGCCCGTAATCTGCCAGCACCCTATGTCAAAAAATTCAACACACCAGCAGTGTGAGGAGACCTGAAAGTGGCACATGACAGAGTGTGGCGATGGAAACAGCAGCAATGGGAGGCCGTACAGGGACCCATGACAGACTCTGGACTTGGCAGCAGCATGAGGAGGCGGTATATAGGGGCCCATGGCAGATTAGGGGCCTGGCAGCAGCTATGGGAGGCCCGTAATCTGCCAGCACCCTATGTCAAAAAATTCAACACACCAGCAGTGTGTGAGGAGACCTGAAAGTGGCACATGGCAGAGTGTGGCAATGAAGACAGCAGCAATGGGAGGCCGTACAGGGACCCATGAGAGACTCTGCACCTGGCAGCAGCATGAGGAGGCAGTATATAGGGGCCTATGGCAGATTAGGGGCCTGGCAGCAGCTATAAGAGGCCCGTAATCTGCCAGCACCCTATGTCAAAAAATTCAACACACCAGCAGTGTGTGAGGAGACCTGAAAGTGGCACATGGCAGAGTGTGGCGATGGAGACAGCAGCAATGGGAGGCCGTACAGGGACCCATGAGAGACTCTGGACTTGGCAGCAGCATGAGGAGGCGGTATATAGGGGCCCATGGCAGATTAGGGGCCTGGCAGCAGCTATGGGAGGCCCGTAATCTGCCAGGACCCTATGTCAAAAAATTCAACACACCAGCAGTGTGTGAGGAGACCTGAAAGTGGCACATGGCAGAGTGTGGCGATGGAGACAGCAGCAATGGGAGGCCGTACAGGGACCCATGAGAGACTCTGGACCTGGCAGCAGCATGAGGAGGCGGTATAGGGGCCCATGGCAGATTAGGGGCCTGGCAGCAGCTATAGGAGGCCCGTAATCTGCCAGCACCCTATGTCAAAAAATTCAACACACCAGCAGTGTGAGGAGACCTGAAAGTGGCACATGGCATGAGACACTGTGGACCTGGCAGCAGCATGAGGAGGCGGTACAGGGGCCCATGGCAGATTAGGGGCCTGGCAGCAGCTATGGGAGGCCCGTAATCTGCCAGCACCCTATGTCAAAAAATTCAACACACCAGCAGTGTGTAAGGAGACCTGAAAGTGGCACATGGCAGAGTGTGGCGATGGAGACAGCAGCAATGGGAGGCCGTACAGGGACCCATGAGAGACTCTGGACCTGGCAGCAGCATGAGGAGGCGGTATATAGGGGCCCATGGCAGATTAGGGGCCTGGCAGCAGCTATAGGAGGCCCGTAATCTGCCAGCACCCTATGTCAAAAAATTCAACACACCAGCAGTGTGTGAGGAGACCTGAAAGTGGCACATGGCAGAGTGTGGCGATGGAGACAGCAGCAATGGGAGGCCGTACAGGGACCCATGAGAGACTCTGGACCTGGCAGCAGCATGAGGAGGCGGTATATAGGGGCCTATGGCAGATTAGGGGCCTGGCAGCAGCTATAGGAGGCCCGTAATCTGCCAGCACCCTATGTCAAAAAATTCAACACACCAGCAGTGTGTGAGGAGACCTGAAAGTGGCACATGGCAGAGTGTGGCGATGGAGACAGCAGCAATGGGAGGCCGTACAGGGACCCATGAGAGACTCTGGACCTGGCAGCAGCATGAGGAGGCGGTATATAGGGGCCCATGGCAGATTAGGGGCCTGGCAGCAGCTATGGGAGGCCCTTAATCTGCCAGCACCCTATGTCAAAAAATTCAACACACCAGCAGTGTGAAGAGACCTGAATGTGGCACATGGCAGAGTGTGGCGATGGAGACAGCAGCAATGGGAGGCCGTACAGGGACCCATGAGAGACTCTGGACTTGGCAGCAGCATGAGGAGGCGGTATATAGGGGCCCATGGCAGATTAGGGGCCTGGCAGCAGCTATGGGAGGCCCGTAATCTGCCAGCACCCTATGTCAAAAAATTCAACACACCAGCAGTGTGTGAGGAGACCTGAAAGTGGCACATGGCATGAGACACTGTGGACCTGGCAGCAGCATGAGGAGGCGGTACAGGGGCCCATGGCAGATTAGGGGCCTGGCAGCAGCTATGGGAGGCCCGTAATCTGCCAGCACCCTACGTCAAAAAATTCAACACACCAGCAGTGTGTGAGGAGACCTGAAAGTGGCACATGGCAGAGTGTGGCGATGGAGACAGCAGCAATGGGAGGCCGTACAGGGACCCATGAGAGACTCTGGACTTGGCAGCAGCATGAGGAGGCGGTATATAGGGGCCCATGGCAGATTAGGGGCCTGGCAGCAGCTATGGGAGGCCCGTAATCTGCCAGCACCCTATGTCAAAAAATTCAACACACCAGCAGTGTGTGAGGAGACCTGAAAGTGGCACATGGCAGAGTGTGGCGATGGAGACAGCAGCAATGGGAGGCCGTACAGGGACCCATGAGAGACTCTGGACCTGGCAGCAGCATGAGGAGGCGGTATATAGGGGCCTATGGCAGATTAGGGGCCTGGCAGCAGCTATAGGAGGCCCGTAATCTGCCAGCACCCTATGTCAAAAAATTCAACACACCAGCAGTGTGTGAGGAGACCTGAAAGTGGCACATGGCAGAGTGTGGCGATGGAGACAGCAGCAATGGGAGGCCGTACAGGGACCCATGAGAGACTCTGGACCTGGCAGCAGCATGAGGAGGCGGTATATAGGGGCCTATGGCAAATTAGGGGCCTGGCAGCAGCTATAGGAGGCCCGTAATCTGCCAGCACCCTATGTCAAAAAATTCAACACACCAGCAGTGTGTGAGGAGACCTGAAAGTGGCACATGGCAGAGTGTGGCGATGGAGACAGCAGCAATGGGAGGCCGTACAGGGACCCATGAGAGACTCTGGACCTGGCAGCAGCATGAGGAGGCGGTATATAGGGGCCCATGGCAGATTAGAGGCCTGGCAGCAGCTATGGGAGGCCCGTAATCTGCCAGCACCCTATGTCAAAAAATTCAACACACCAGCAGTGTGAAGAGACCTGAATGTGGCACATGGCAGAGTGTGGCGATGGAGACAGCAGCAATGGGAGGCCGTACAGGGACCCATGAGAGACTCTGGACTTGGCAGCAGCATGAGGAGGCGGTATATAGGGGCCCATGGCAGATTAGGGGCCTGGCAGCAGCTATGGGAGGCCCGTAATCTGCCAGGACCCTATGTCAAAAAATTCAACACACCAGCAGTGTGTGAGGAGACCTGAAAGTGGCACATGGCAGAGTGTGGCGATGGAGACAGCAGCAATGGGAGGCCGTACAGGGACCCATGAGAGACTCTGGACCTGGCAGCAGCATGAGGAGGCGGTATAGGGGCCCATGGCAGATTAGGGGCCTGGCAGCAGCTATAGGAGGCCCGTAATCTGCCAGCACCCTATGTCAAAAAATTCAACACACCAGCAGTGTGAGGAGACCTGAAAGTGGCACATGGCAGAGTGTGGCGATGGAGACAGCAGCAATGGGAGGCCGTACAGGGACCCATGAGAGACTCTGGACCTGGCAGCAGCATGAGGAGGCGGTATAGGGGCCCATGGCAGATTAGAGGCCTGGCAGCAGCTATAGGAGGCCCGTAATCTGCCAGCACCCTATGTTAAAAAATTCAACACACCAGCAGTGTGAGGAGACCTGAAAGTGGCACATGGCATGAGACACTGTGGACCTGGCAGCAGCATGAGGAGGCGGTACAGGGGCCCATGGCAGATTAGGGGCCTGGCAGCAGCTATAGGAGGCTCGTAATCTGCCAGCACCCTATGTCAAAAAATTCAACACACCAGCAGTGTGTGAGGAGACCTGAAAGTGGCACATGGCAGAGTGTGGCGATGGAGACAGCAGCAATGGGAGGCCGTACAGGGACCCATGAGAGACTCTGGACCTGGCAGCAGCATGAGGAGGCGGTATATAGGGGCCTATGGCAGATTAGGGGCCTGGCAGCAGCTATAGGAGGCCCGTAATCTGCCAGCACCCTATGTCAAAAAATTCAACACACCAGCAGTGTGTGAGGAGACCTGAAAGTGGCACATGGCAGAGTGTGGCGATGGAGACAGCAGCAATGGGAGGCCGTACAGGGACCCATGAGAGACTCTGGACCTGGCAGCAGCATGAGGAGGCGGTATATAGGGGCCTATGGCAGATTAGGGGCCTGGCAGCAGCTATAGGAGGCCCGTAATCTGCCAGCACCCTATGTCAAAAAATTCAACACACCAGCAGTGTGTGAGGAGACCTGAAAGTGGCACATGGCAGAGTGTGGCGATGGAGACAGCAGCAATGGGAGGCCGTACAGGGACCCATGAGAGACTCTGGACCTGGCAGCAGCATGAGGAGGCGGTATATAGGGGCCTATGGCAGATTAGGGGCCTGGCAGCAGCTATGGGAGGCCCGTAATCTGCCAGCACCCTATGTCAAAAAATTCAACACACCAGCAGTGTGAAGAGACCTGAATGTGGCACATGGCAGAGTGTGGCGATGGAGACAGCAGCAATGGGAGGCCGTACAGGGACCCATGAGAGACTCTGGACTTGGCAGCAGCATGAGGAGGCGGTATATAGGGGCCCATGGCAGATTAGGGGCCTGGCAGCAGCTATGGGAGGCCCGTAATCTGCCAGGACCCTATGTCAAAAAATTCAACACACCAGCAGTGTGTGAGGAGACCTGAAAGTGGCACATGGCAGAGTGTGGCGATGGAGACAGCAGCAATGGGAGGCCGTACAGGGACCCATGAGAGACTCTGGACCTGGCAGCAGCATGAGGAGGCGGTATAGGGGCCCATGGCAGATTAGGGGCCTGGCAGCAGCTATAGGAGGCCCGTAATCTGCCAGCACCCTATGTCAAAAAATTCAACACACCAGCAGTGTGAGGAGACCTGAAAGTGGCACATGGCAGAGTGTGGCGATGGAGACAGCAGCAATGGGAGGCCGTACAGGGACCCATGAGAGACTCTGGACCTGGCAGCAGCATGAGGAGGCGGTATAGGGGCCCATGGCAGATTAGAGGCCTGGCAGAAGCTATAGGAGGCCCGTAATCTGCCAGCACCCTATGTTAAAAAATTCAACACACCAGCAGTGTGAGGAGACCTGAAAGTGGCACATGGCATGAGACACTGTGGACCTGGCAGCAGCATGAGGAGGCGGTACAGGGGCCCATGGCAGATTAGGGGCCTGGCAGCAGCTATGGGAGGCCCGTAATCTGCCAGCACCCTATGTCAAAAAATTCAACACACCAGCAGTGTGTGAGGAGACCTGAAAGTGGCACATGGCAGAGTGTGGCGATGGAGACAGCAGCAATGGGAGGCCGTACAGGGACCCATGAGAGACTCTGGACCTGGCAGCAGCATGAGGAGGTGGTATATAGGGGCCTATGGCAGATTAGGGGCCTGGCAGCAGCTATGGGAGGCCCGTAATCTGCCAGCACCCTATGTCAAAAAATTCAACACACCAGCAGTGTGAAGAGACCTGAATGTGGCACATGGCAGAGTGTGGCGATGGGGACAGCAGCAATGGGAGGCCGTACAGGGACCCATGAGAGACTCTGGACTTGGCAGCAGCATGAGGAGGCGGTATATAGGGGCCCATGGCAGATTAGGGGCCTGGCAGCAGCTATGGGAGGCCCGTAATCTGCCAGGACCCTATGTCAAAAAATTCAACACACCAGCAGTGTGTGAGGAGACCTGAAAGTGGCACATGGCAGAGTGTGGCGATGGAGACAGCAGCAATGGGAGGCCGTACAGGGACCCATGAGAGACTCTGGACCTGGCAGCAGCATGAGGAGGCGGTATATAGGGGCCTATGGCAGATTAGGGGCCTGGCAGCAGCTATAGGAGGCCCGTAATCTGCCAGCACCTTATGTCAAAAAATTCAACACACCAGCAGTGTGTGAGGAGACCTGAAAGTGGCACATGGCAGAGTGTGGCGATGGAGACAGCAGCAATGGGAGGCCGTACAGGGACCCATGAGAGACTCTGGACCTGGCAGCAGCATGAGGAGGTGGTATATAGGGGCCTATGGCAGATTAGGGGCCTGGCAGCAGCTATGGGAGGCCCGTAATCTGCCAGCACCCTATGTCAAAAAATTCAACACACCAGCAGTGTGAAGAGACCTGAATGTGGCACATGGCAGAGTGTGGCGATGGAGACAGCAGCAATGGGAGGCCGTACAGGGACCCATGAGAGACTCTGGACTTGGCAGCAGCATGAGGAGGCGGTATATAGGGGCCCATGGCAGATTAGGGGCCTGGCAGCAGCTATGGGAGGCCCGTAATCTGCCAGGACCCTATGTCAAAAAATTCAACACACCAGCAGTGTGTGAGGAGACCTGAAAGTGGCACATGGCAGAGTGTGGCGATGGAGACAGCAGCAATGGGAGGCCGTACAGGGACCCATGAGAGACTCTGGACCTGGCAGCAGCATGAGGAGGCGGTATAGGGGCCCATGGCAGATTAGGGGCCTGGCAGCAGCTATAGGAGGCCCGTAATCTGCCAGCACCCTATGTCAAAAAATTCAACACACCAGCAGTGTGAGGAGACCTGAAAGTGGCACATGGCATGAGACACTGTGGACCTGGCAGCAGCATGAGGAGGCGGTACAGGGGCCCATGGCAGATTAGGGGCCTGGCAGCAGCTATGGGAGGCCCGTAATCTGCCAGCACCCTATGTCAAAAAATTCAACACACCAGCAGTGTGAAGAGACCTGAATGTGGCACATGGCAGAGTGTGGCGATGGAGACAGCAGCAATGGGAGGCCGTACAGGGACCCATGAGAGACTCTGGACTTGGCAGCAGCATGAGGAGGCGGTATATAGGGGCCCATGGCAGATTAGGGGCCTGGCAGCAGCTATGGGAGGCCCGTAATCTGCCAGCACCCTATGTCAACAAATTCAACACACCAGCAGTGTGTGAGGAAACCTGAAAGTGGCACATGGCATGAGACACTGTGGACCTGGCAGCAGCATGAGGAGGCGGTACAGGGGCCCATGGCAGATTAGGGGCCTGGCAGCAGCTATGGGAGGCCCGTAATCTGCCAGCACCCTATGTCAAAAAATTCAACACACCAGCAGTGTGTGAGGAGACCTGAAAGTGGCACATGGCAGAGTGTGGCGATGGAGACAGCAGCAATGGGAGGCCGTACAGGGACCCATGAGAGACTCTGGACTTGGCAGCAGCATGAGGAGGCGGTATATAGGGGCCCATGGCAGATTAGGGGCCTGGCAGCAGCTATGGGAGGCCCGTAATCTGCCAGCACCCTATGTCAAAAAATTCAACACACCAGCAGTGTGTGAGGAGACCTGAAAGTGGCACATGGCAGAGTGTGGCGATGGAGACAGCAGCAATGGGAGGCCGTACAGGGACCCATGAGAGACTCTGGACCTGGCAGCAGCATGAGGAGGCGGTATATAGGGGCCTATGGCAGATTAGGGGCCTGGCAGCAGCTATAGGAGGCCCGTAATCTGCCAGCACCCTATGTCAAAAAATTCAACACACCAGCAGTGTGTGAGGAGACCTGAAAGTGGCACATGGCAGAGTGTGGCGATGGAGACAGCAGCAATGGGAGGCCGTACAGGGACCCATGAGAGACTCTGGACCTGGCAGCAGCATGAGGAGGCGGTATATAGGGGCCTATGGCAGATTAGGGGCCTGGCAGCAGCTATAGGAGGCCCGTAATCTGCCAGCACCCTATGTCAAAAAATTCAACACACCAGCAGTGTGTGAGGAGACCTGAAAGTGGCACATGGCAGAGTGTGGCAATGGAGACAGCAGCAATGGGAGGCCGTACAGGGACCCATGAGAGACTCTGGACCTGGCAGCAGCATGAGGAGGCGGTATATAGGGGCCTATGGCAGATTAGGGGCCTGGCAGCAGCTATAGGAGGCCCGTAATCTGCCAGCACCTTATGTCAAAAAATTCAACACACCAGCAGTGTGTGAGGAGACCTGAAAGTGGCACATGGCAGAGTGTGGCGATGGAGACAGCAGCAATGGGAGGCCGTACAGGGACCCATGAGAGACTCTGGACCTGGCAGCAGCATGAGGAGGCGGTATATAGGGGCCCATGGCAGATTAGGGGCCTGGCAGCAGCTATGGGAGGCCCGTAATCTGCCAGCACCCTATGTCAAAAAATTGAACACACCAGCAGTGTGAGGAGACCTGAAAGTGGCACATGGCATAAGAGACTGTAGACCTGGCAGCAGCATGAGGAGGCGGTATAGGGGCCCATGGCAGATTAGGGGCCTGGCAGCAGCTATGGGAGGCCCGTAATCTGCCAGCACCCTATGACAAAAAATGGAACACACCAGCAGTGTGTGAGGAGACCTGAAAGTGGCACATGTTTGAGGCATGATTCTTGGCGGATTTAGTCAGTTGTGTCAGGAACTGGTGGTTTGAAATCCAGACTAATCCACGCCTGATTCATTTTCACAAACGTGAGTCTCTCCACACTTTGGGTGGACAGTCATGTCCTCCGCGGAGTTACAATACCTCCTGCCGCACTAAACACGTGCTCCGATGCCACGCTACTGGCCGGGCATGACAGCCTTTCAAGGGCAAATTCAGCTAGTTGGGGCCAAAGGTCAAGTTTCGTTGCCCAGTAGTCAAGGGGATTGTCTACCTCGGTTGGCAGGGTGCTGTCCAAGTAGGCCCAAGCCTGTTGTTTGAGGTCCTGCTCCAGGTCCACCTGATGCTGCTGCTGCTGCTGCTGCTGCGGCTGGTTAGTAGTTTCCTCACTGCGCTGGTGAAGAAAGCTACTCATCATCGACTGCAGACTGAGGCAGCCGCTGCTGGTGGAGCTGCCACTGCTCCTACCACCCCACCCCTCCCCTTCTGCCATGGCAGCGGAACGCGAGCGCACAGGGCCCACAGTGTCTGAGGATGGACGTTGGCGCACAAAGGCAGAGACCAACTGACTACATAGGTGGTTTTTATAGTACGTTATTTTGGCCTCCCTCTCAGCAGGTGTGAAAAAGGCCACCATTTTTGAACGGTAGCGAGGGTCCAACAAGGTGGACAGCCAAAAGTCATCCCTCTGTCTGATGGTTATTATTCGGCTGTCGCTACGCAAGCAACCGAGCATGCTATGGGCCATTTGTGCCAAGGAATGCGAGGGACTCCCTGCCTCCATCTCCACAGCATACTGCCACGGTGCGTCTGGGTCCTCTGTCTCCTCCTCCTCCTCCTCTACCAGATGCTCCTGCTCCTCCACTCCTGTCCGCTGAGTGGAAAAACCACCCATTTCACTCAATAATTCCTGAGCACAAATGTCCTCCTCTACCTCCTCCTCTTCTTCCTGTCCTGCCCCCACAGGGGTTATGTGGCTGTCAGGCTCCACCCAACGGGATCTCTAGTGGTCCACGGCACGGGGTTTCCCAGGGCGCGGAGTCTAAGTCCCAGTCTGCCTTTTCACCAGGGCCCCTGATGGTGGGGATGGACTTGGTGCAAGACTGAAACCAGGTCGCGTTCCTGGGCACCCCCGGCGGTGGCAGAGGGGTCCCGCTGGGGGTATGTGCCCGGGTTGAGCCTGCTGTGAAGGGGATGACAGATCCCGATCCGAGCGGGATGGATGGGATGACAGATCCCGATCCGAGCGGGATGGATGGGCAACTGTCAGGAGTGGACGAGGTCAGACTAGCCGGGTCGGAATTGTGCGGGCAGCGTGGTACAGGGGGAGTAAGCGGAGAATAGTCGGGGTCACAAGCCAGGTTCAACAGGTAGCGGGCAACGAGGTACCGAGGGTCAGGCAGAAGGATGGTCAGGGACGAGCCGGGGTCAGAGCAGGAGAAGGTAAGCATAGGTCAGAACAGGCAGAGTTTGGCAACTAGGAAGCGTACTTACAGGACTGGAACAAGACCTTGCGGCAACTTGGAGATGCACAGGCAGCTTTAAATAGGGCGCCCTGCTCTCCCATTGGTGCGGCCGCGATCGCTACTGCGCATCGCCGAGGATACTGCGCTCGCCGGCTGGGACGGATCGGCGGTCTGCGCATGCGCGCGCCGCCGAGGACCCGGGATCCCTGACATTGCCCCCCCCCTACGGGCAACCTCCGGATGCCCAACCGACCCCTACACAACGGCTGGTTCCGAAAAAATTCCCGCACAAGCCTTGGGGCGTGCACATTTTGGGCCGGCTCCCATGAATTCTCCTCCGACCCATATCCTTTCCATTTAACCAGAAACTGAGTTTGGCCTCCCCTCTTCCTGCAATCTAAGATAGCTTCAACTTCAAATTCCTCCTCCCCATCCACGTCTACTGCCTCCGGTGGCTTAGACCTTCGATCCGGGAAGGGGTCTGGAGTTGCCGGTTTCAACAGGGACACATGGAAGACCGGATGAACCTTCATAGATTCGGGCAGTGCCAGCTCGTATGCCACCTCGTTGACCTTACGTTTGACCCGGAAAGGCCCCAAGAACTTGGGAGCCAATTTCTTTGAAGGGCAGGACATTTTTAAATTTGCGGTGGACAACCAAACCTGGTCCTCTGGCCGCAAACTCAATTCCCCTCTTCTCTTCCTATCAAACGCCCTCTTGTTGTCATCCTGGGCCTTTGCCATTGCTTCCTGCAATACCTTGCTATTGGTTGACAGAAAGGTCAACATATCCTGCGTGGCTGGGACTGCGACCTCTGGGATTAGATCTGGCAGGAATACAGGGTGGAACCCATAGTTTGCGAAAAACGGGGACTGTCTAGTAGCAGAGTGACTCGCATTATTATATGCGAATTCCGCAAGCGGCAGGAGAGTAACCCAGTCATCTTGGAGGAAGGTGGTATAGCACCTGAGGTACTGCTCTAGGGTCTGGTTTGTACGCTCTGTCTGGCCATTGGTCTGTGGGTGATAAGCAGAAGAGAACGATAACTTAATCCCCAGGGTTTCACATAGAGCTTTCCAGAACCTGGACGTAAACTGAACCCCTCTGTCAGATACAATGTCCCTGGGAATTCCGTGGAGTCTTACTACTTCCTTAATAAACACACGTGCTGTTTCAAGGGCCGTAGGTGTGTCCTTTAAGGGTACAAAATGGGCCATCTTGGACAGGCGGTCCACAATCACGAAGATTGCTGTGTGGTCCTGAGAGGGTGGAAGTTCCACGATAAAATCAATGGAAATCATGGTCCATGGCCTGTCGGGTATGGGTAATGGGCGCAAGAGACCCCAAGCTTTGTTCCTGGTGGGTTTATTTCTCTGACAAACGGGACAAGTCTTTATGTAGGTTTCGCACTCTCTGGCCATATTAGGCCACCAGAAAGTACGCTGCAGCAGTTCCAAGGTCTTACGTACCCCAAAGTGCCCGGCCAGCGGGTGATCGTGGCAGTATCCTAATACCAAGGTACGGGCCTCCTCAGGGACCACAATCAGATCCTCCTTCCAGAAAAGTCCTTCCCTATTTAATAAGGGGACACCGGGTGGGCCTTGCATCCCTACGGACGCGGTCTGCAGTTGCGAATGGAGCTCTGATTGGAGGGCTAGGAAATTCCCTGGGGTCAGGATAGTGTCTGGCCTGGGATTCTCCTCGGGATCCCCAAACATGCGGGAGAGTGCGTCTGGTTTTGTGTTCTTAGACCCTGGCCGATAGGTTATGTGGAAAAAGAACCGTGAAAAGAACAGCGCCCACCTGGCTTGACGTGGCCTCAAACGTTTAGCTGTCCTCAGATATTCTAAGTTTTTATGATCCGTAAAAATCAATATTGGGTGTACCGCTCCCTCTAACAAGTATCTCCATTCCTCTAGTGCCACCTTGATTGCCAAGAGCTCCCGATCCCCGATATCATAATTCCTTTCCGCAGGAGTTAGTTTCCTGGAGAAGAAAGCCACCGGGTGCATGAGCTCTTTGATGCCCTTCCTCTGGGACAGGATCGCCCCGACCGCATTCTCGGATGCGTCCACCTCCAAGACATATGGCAAGGACGAATCAGGGTGGCTCAAAATAGGAGCTGCCGTAAACAACTCCTTTAAGGCTTCGAAAGCCCTCTGTGCCTCAGGTGTCCATTGGAAGCGAACCCCCTGCCTGGTCAGCTGGGTGATCGGGGACACTAGGCCTGAAAAGTTCTTAATGAACTTTCTGTAAAAGTTAGCAAAGCCGATGAAACGTTGGACCGCTTTCTTGTCGGTGGGCGCTGGCCAATCTAAAATGGCCGAAACCTTTTGGGGATCCATGGCTATTCCCGTGGGAGAGATGGTTAGACCCAGAAACGAAATACTACTTTGTTCAAAGCAGCATTTGTCTGCCTTGGCATATAAGCTGTGTTGGCGGAGCCGTTCCAACACGTGCCTCACGTGACCTCTATGGTCCTCCAAGGTTGGGGAAAAAACAAGGATATCGTCTAGGTATACGATGACGAAGATATCTAGGTAGTCCCTGAACACATCGTTTATGAAATGCTGGAAGGTGGCAGGGGCGTTGCATAGGCCGAAGGGCATAACCAAATATTCATAGTGCCCGAATCTGGTACGGAATGCTGTCTTCCACTCGTCCCCCTCTCTGATACGGACTAAATTATAGGCACCTCTCAAGTCTAGTTTAGTGAAGACAGATGCCGACTTCAGCCTCTGAAAAAGTTCGGGGACCAGTGGTAGCGGGTAACGGTTCTTTACTGTGACCTTATTCAAGTCCCGGTAATCTACGCAGGGCCGGAGGGACTTGTCCTTTTTCTCCACAAAGAAAATGCCCGCCCCGGCTGGCGACGTGGAGGGTCTAATAAACCCCTTATGGAGGTTTTCATCTATATATACCTTTAGCACCCCTAACTCCCGTTCGGACAAGGGGAATATCCGCCCAAATGGGATCTCCGACCCTGGGAGGAGATCAATTGGGCAGTCATAAGCTCGGTGCGGGGGGAGAGAGTCCGCCCCCCGCTTGCTAAACACATCCAGAAAATTATGGTAGACTGAAGGAATGACTCGCGCCAGCTCCGCATCTGTCTCTAGACACAACACGGTCGGCGGTATCGGGGAGATCTTAGGGAGGCAGTGCTGCTGGCAGTATGTGGAGAGGAACTGGATAGAACCCGCTTTCCAGTCCACCTGGGGATTATGGGCACGTAACCACGGGAGCCCCAAAATAATGGGAAATAATGGGGATGCTATGGCGTCCAACCGAAGGAGTTCCTCGTGATGGGTCGATACGGTAGTACGGATAGGTGGGGTCTCGTGGTCCACCACCCCTGACTTAATGCGTGACCCATCTGCTAGAAAAATATTCAATCCCACCTCCTTGGTTTGTAGAGGAATTTGTTGCTGAACTGCAAAGTCTAAATCTATGAAGCAACTACACGCCCCAGAATCCACAATAGCCGTGGTCACTACTGTTCTCCCTGGAAGCTGAAGTGACACAGGTACCGCTAGGTAACTAGTGTTGCCCACACTGTTAGAAGATACCGTAGAGAAAATAGCGGAGCACTTACCCCTCTTGGCTGGACAGGTACATACCATATGGCCTGCTCCCCCACAGTAGAGGCAGAGATGGTAGGTAAGACGCCTCTGGCGTTCCTCGGGTGTTAGTGTCGGCCGGATTCTTCCCGATGGACCGGTTTCGGGTGTATCCATAGCATCCTGATTCTGGCTTGCCGGCTGGAACAGGGTTGAAGCCTGAGGAGGTGTTCCCGTTGGGCCTCGTCCTTGGTTGCCCCTTTCCTGCCTGCGCTCCCGCAACCGGCGGTCAATTTGTATAGTCAAAGCTGTTAAGGCCTCCAAAGTGCTAGGTATGTCTATTCGGGCCAATTCGTCCTTCAGGGATTCAGCTAACCCTACGCGGAACTGGTGGTGCAGAGCCGCCTCGTTCCATTGGCAGTCACTACGCCAACGCCTGAAGTCGGCGGCATATTCCTCCACTGTCCGGTGACCCTGCCTGAGCATATATAGGGCCCTCTCGGCCGTTGCGGTGCGCAGGGGGCTCGTCATACAAGAGGGCCATAGCCTCAAAAAATACCGTTACCGACTTTAACAGGGGGTCTCGATTCTCTCGGAGCCGGTGGGCCCAGTCCTGGGGTCCTCCCTGTAGTAGGGAAATAATGAACCCTACCTTCACCGATTCGGAGGAAAAGGTCCGGGGCTGGAGGTCAAAGTATAACTGACAGGAGTTACGAAAGGCCCTGAATCTCCCTTGGTTTCCAGAAAAACGTTCCGGTGTGGGGACACGGGGTTCTGGTGCGGGTTCCCCAGGCCCCCTGGTAGAGGTAGCTAAAGTCTGCATGCGACTCTCCAATTCTGTATAACCCTCCTGTAGGCCCCTAATTCCCAGTGTAAGGGTCTCCATCCGTTGGCAGATGTCGTCCAGAGGGGAAGTTCCCCTTCCAGGCTCAGTCATGGCCGCAAGGTACTGTCAGGCTCCACCCAACGGGATCTCTAGTGGTCCATGGCACGGGGTTTCCCAGGGCGCGGAGTCTAAGTCCCAGTCTGCCTTTTCACCAGGGCCCCTGATGGTGGGGATGGACTTGGTGCAAGACTGAAACCAGGTCGCGTTCCTGGGCACCCCCGGCGGTGGCAGAGGGGTCCCGCTGGGGGTATGTGCCCGGGTTGAGCCTGCTGTGAAGGGGATGACAGATCCCGATCCGAGCGGGATGGATGGGATGACAGATCCCGATCCGAGCGGGATGGATGGGCAACTGTCAGGAGTGGACGAGGTCAGACTAGCCGGGTCGGAATTGTGCGGGCAGCGTGGTACAGGGGGAGTAAGCGGAGAATAGTCGCGGTCACAAGCCAGGTTCAACAGGTAGCGGGCAACGAGGTACCGAGGGTCAGGCAGAAGGATGGTCAGGGACGAGCCGGGGTCAGAGCAGGAGAAGGTAAGCATAGGTCAGAACAGGCAGAGTTTGGCAACTAGGAAGCGTACTTACAGGACTGGAACAAGACCTTGCGGCAACTTGGAGATGCACAGGCAGCTTTAAATAGGGCGCCCTGCTCTCCCATTGGTGCGGCCGCGATCGCTACTGCGCATGCGCGGCCGCCGCGATCGCCGAGGATTCTGCGCTCGCCGGCTGGGACGGATCGGCGGTCTGCGCATGCGCGCGCCGCCGAGGACCCGGGATCCCTGACAGTGGCGTTGAGATCTGTGCGCCACGTCTACCGCACCCTGACCAGCCATTGTTAACAGC
Organism: Staurois parvus; assembly: GCF_062004578.1. Classification (NCBI taxonomy): domain Eukaryota; kingdom Metazoa; phylum Chordata; class Amphibia; order Anura; family Ranidae; genus Staurois; species Staurois parvus. Next base: position 3,551,825 of record NW_028317996.1, read on the forward strand.
ATTTGTTCCAGGACGTGCAACAGAGGAATGACGTCGTTCATCCCATAGTCCTGCCGACTCACGAATAGCGTGGCCTCCTCAAAGGGCCTGAGCAAGCGGCAGGTGTCACGCATGAGCTGCCAATGGCTGACATCAAAGTTACACAGGGGAGTACCTTTATCCGCTTGTAACATCAGGAAATCGGTGATGGCCTTTCGCTGTTCGTAAAGGCGGTCTAACATGTGTAGGGTTGAATTCCACCTTGTTGCAACGTCGCAGATCAGGCGATGCTGTGCAATTCCGTTCTGCCGCTGCAGCTCAAGGAGGGTGTGCTTTGCGGTGTAGGAATGGCTGAAATGCATGCAAAGTTTACGTGACATTTTAAGGATGTCTTGCAGTGGGATGGTGGATTTTAGGAACCGCTTGACAACCAGATTGAACACGTGAGCCATGCATGGCGCATGGCACAACCTTCCTTGACGCAGAGCAGACACCATGTTCTTTCCGTTGTCGGTCAACATGGTTCCGATTTTCAGTTTGCGCGGAGACAGCCATCTGTCGATTTCTCTGTTCATTACACTGAGAAGTTCCTCCCCTGTGTGACTACGTTCGCCAAGGCATACCAGGTGCAGCACAGCGTGACACCGTTGCACCCTGCACATGTGATATGCCGGTCGGGTAATGGGACTTGGCACGGGGGTGGCGGCTGAGGACACGGCGGAAGAAGAGGTGGTAGAGGCGGACATCTTTGCCGGACCAAGGACGTGCAAACGTGGAGGCAAAAGCGGCGTGACCTGTCCAAGTTGCTGGTGCGGCTGTGACGGCACCACGTTCACCCAGTGGGCCGTAAATGACATGTACTGTCCCTGACCGTAGTTACAGCTCCACACGTCGGCGCTGCCGTGCACTTTGGCAGAGACCGACATGCTCAAAGACTGGCCCACCATCTCTTCTACATGTGAATGCAGGGCTGGCACTGCCTTTTTGGCGAAGAAATGACGGCTTGGCACTCTCCACCGCGGCGCGGCACAAGCCATCATTTCTCGGAAAGGTGCTGAGTCCACCACTTGGAAAGGGAGGGACTGCAGCACCAGCAACTTGGACAGGAGGACGTTCAGCTTTTGCACCGTCGGGTGCGTGCTCGCAAACTGTTGTCTCTTGGAAACGGATTCCAAGAAAGACTGCTGACGGAATCCGTGAAGAGGAATAGCAGGAGAAGGAGCATCTGAACGAGCGGAAGATGCCAACGAGCGACAACTCCCCTCAGCAGAGGTGTTGGAGCCTTGACTGGCTGATGGAGGGCGATTGACGTCGGGTGACGGAGCAAGTAACGGAGCGGGTGATGGAGCGGGGGCTGGGGCGGGCAGAACCGCCGTATATTTATCACGGTTTTCCCAGGCCACCAAATGGCGACGCTGCATATGCTGCCGCAACGCTGTAGTCCTAACATGGGCCCCCTGGCCACGCTTGACTTTCTGGCCACATAGTCGACATACGGCTACGTTTACTTCCTCGGGCGGCTTGACGAAAAATTGCCACACCGCCGAGTAGGAAACTTTGCCCCCGATACTCCTCACTGGCTGAATGCTGCTTCCTCCGTGCACACCGGCACCACTACTGGCCGTGGTGGTAGGCTGCAGTGGAGCTGGTGCTCTACTCCGTGGCCGTTTGGCTCCACTGACACTGCTGCGACCCTGCTGCCTCCTGGGCAACCCACCGACTGTTTCGCTCGCTGCCAAGCTGCCACCCTCTTCTCCTGATGATGCGGAAGAAATTGCCTGATGACGACGAGGCTGCCAAGTGCGATCAACCTCCTCACCATCAAGTAGGGTCTCCGCCTCACTACTAGCCCCCTCGGCTGCGTCTGGGTCAGGAGACAGACCTGTCTCTAGACCGGCTACCGAGCCACTCTCCTCGCCACTACTTCTTCGCCTGGCTGCTGAAAAGGCGGATGTCTCCCCCCGTTCCTGACCGCCCTCTGTTAGCTCTTCCTCACTGTACAGTGGGGCTGAGCCCACAGCATGCGATACTTCGCTTGGTGAGGGAACACCAAAGGACAGGGGCAGGTAGAGGACACGTGATTTCAGTGGGCTTGGTCCCGGGCCATGCCAACTAACGGTTGTGTCTGACGTACCCACCGACCGTTGGCTGTAGGTGTCAGAGGTGACCTGGGAAGAGGAAGACGACCGAGCCAACCAATCGATGACGGCAGGGTTGTCGGTGGAGACACGACCGCTGGATGACACCGGGAGCACTGGCCTCTGGCTGCGAATACTGCTGCCTCGACCCCTTCCTCTGCTGCCACGTCTGCTCGCTCCTAAAACATTGCCTCCTCTGCCACTCCTCTGCATGTTGTCTGACATACTCTTTAATTCAACGATTCTGTGTCCCTGAGTAACAATTCTGTGTCCCTGAGTAACAATTCTGTGTCTGTCCCTGAGTAACAATTCTGTGGCCCTAAGTAACGGTTCTGTGGCCCTCAGTAACAATTCTGTGTCCCTCAGTAACAATTCTGTGTCTGTCCCTGAGTAACAATTCTGTGGCCCTAAGTAACGGTTCTGTGGCCCTCAGTAACAATTCTGTGTCCCTGATTAACGTTTATGTGGCCCTAAGTAACGGTTCTGTGGCCCTCAGTAACAATTCTGTGTCCCTGAGTAACAATTCTGTGTCTGTCCGAGTAACAATTCTGTGGCCCTAAGTAACAGTTCTGTGGCCCTCAGTAACAATTCTGTGTCCCTGAGTAACAATTCTGTGGCCCTAAGTAACAGTTCTGTGGCCCTCAGTAACAATTCTGTGTCCCTGAGTAACAATTCTGTGGCCCTAAGTAACGGTTCTGTGGCCCTCAGTAACAATTCTGTGTCCCTGAGTAACAATTCTGTGTCTGTCCGAGTAACAATTCTGTGGCCCTCAGTAACAGTTCTGTGGCCCTCAGTAACAATTCTGTGTCCCTGAGTAACAACTCTGTGGCCCTAAGTAACGGTTCTGTGGCCCTCAGTAACAATTCTGTGTCCCTCAGTAACAATTCTGTGTCTGTCCCTGAGTAACAATTCTGTGGCCCTAAGTAACGGTTCTGTGGCCCTCAGTAACAATTCTGTGTCCCTCAGTAACAATTCTGTGTCCCTCAGTAACAATTCTGTGTCTGTCCCTGATTAACGTTTACGTGGCCCTAAGTAACGGTTCTGTGGCCCTCAGTAACAATTCTGTGTCCCTGATTAACGTTTCTGTGGCCCTAAGTAACGGTTCTGTGGCCCTCAGTAACAATTCTGTGTCCCTCAAGAAACAATTCTGTGTCTGTCCGTGAGTAACAATTCTGTGGCCCTAAGTAACGGTTCTGTGGCCCTCAGTAAGAATTCTGTGTCCCTGATTAACGTTTATGTGGCCCTAAGTAACGGTTCTGTGGCCCTCAGTAACAATTCTGTGTCCCTGAGTAACAATTCTGTGTCTGTCCGAGTAACAATTCTGTGGCCCTAAGTAACAGTTCTGTGGCCCTCAGTAACAATTCTGTGTCCCTGAGTAACAATTCTGTGGCCCTAAGTAACGGTTCTGTGGCCCTCAGTAACAATTCTGTGTCCCTGAGTAACAATTCTGTGGCCCTAAGTAACGGTTCTGTGGCCCTCAGTAACAATTCTGTGTCCCTCAGTAACAATTCTGTGTCTGTCCCTGATTAACGTTTACGTGGCCCTAAGTAACGGTTCTGTGGCCCTCAGTAACAATTCTGTGTCCCTGATTAACGTTTCTGTGGCCCTAAGTAACGGTTCTGTGGCCCTCAGTAACAATTCTGTGTCCCTCAAGAAACAATTCTGTGTCTGTCCCTGAGTAACAATTCTGTGGCCCTAAGTAACGGTTCTGTGGCCCTCAGTAACAATTCTGTGTCCCTGATTAACTTTTATGTGGCCCTAAGTAACGGTTCTGTGGCCCTCAGTAACAATTCTGTGTCCCTGATTAACGTTTCTGTGGCCCTAAGTAACGGTTCTGTGGCCCTCAGTAACAATTCTGTGTCCCTCAGTAACAATTCTGTGTCTGTCCCTGAGTAACAATTCTGTGGCCCTAAGTAACAATTCTGTGGCCCTCAGTAACAATTCTGTGTCCCTGAGTAACAATTCTGTGGCCCTAAGTAACGGTTCTGTGGCCCTCAGTAACAATTCTGTGTCCCTGAGTAACAATTCTGTGGCCCTAAGTAACGGTTCTGTGGCCCTCAGTAACAATTCTGTGTCCCTGAGTAACAATTCTGTGTCTGTCCGAGTAACAATTCTGTGGCCCTAAGTAACAGTTCTGTGGCCCTCAGTAACAATTCTGTGTCCCTGAGTAACAATTCTGTGGCCCTAAGTAACGGTTCTGTGGCCCTCAGTAACAATTCTGTGTCCCTGAGTAACAATTCTGTGGCCCTAAGTAACGGTTGTGGCCCTCAGTAACAATTCTGTGTCCCTCAGTAACAATTCTGTGTCTGTCCCTGAGTAACAATTATGTGGCCCTAAGTAACGGTTATGTGGCCCTCAGTAACAATTCTGTGTCCCTGAGTAACGTTTCTGTGGCCCTAAGTAACGGTTCTGTGGCCCTCAGTAACAATTCTGTGTCCCTGAGTAACAATTCTGTGTCTGTCCGAGTAACAATTCTGTGGCCCTAAGTAACAGTTCTGTGGCCCTCAGTAACAATTCTGTGTCCCTGAGTAACAATTCTGTGGCCCTAAGTAACGGTTCTGTGGCCCTCAGTAACAATTCTGTGTCCCTGAGTAACAATTCTGTGGCCCTAAGTAACGGTTGTGGCCCTCAGTAACAATTCTGTGTCCCTCAGTAACAATTCTGTGTCTGTCCCTGAGTAACAATTATGTGGCCCTAAGTAACGGTTATGTGGCCCTCAGTAACAATTCTGTGTCCCTGAGTAACGTTTCTGTGGCCCTAAGTAACGGTTCTGTGGCCCTCAGTAACAATTCTGTGTCCCTGAGTAACAATTCTGTGTCTGCCCCTGACTAACAATTCTGTGGCCCTAAGTAACGGTTCTGTGGCCCTCAGTAACAATTCTGTGTCCCTGAGTAACGTTTCTGTGGCCCTAAGTAACAATTCTGTGGCCCTCAGTAACAATTCTGTGTCTGTCCCTGAGTAACAATTCTGTGGCCCTAACGTTTCTGTGGCCCTAAGTAACAGTTCTGTGGCCCTCAGTAACAATTCTGTGTCCCTGAGTAACAATTCTGTGGCCCTAAGTAACGGTTCTGTGGCCCTCAGTAACAATTCTGTGTCCCTGATTAACTTTTATGTGGCCCTAAGTAACGGTTCTGTGGCCCTCAGTAACAATTCTGTGTCCCTGATTAACGTTTCTGTGGCCCTAAGTAACGGTTCTGTGGCCCTCAGTAACAATTCTGTGTCCCTCAGTAACAATTCTGTGTCTGTCCCTGAGTAACAATTCTGTGGCCCTAAGTAACGGTTCTGTGGCCCTCAGTAACAATTCTGTGTCCCTGAGTAACAATTCTGTGGCCCTAAGTAACGGTTCTGTGGCCCTCAGTAACAATTCTGTGTCCCTGAGTAACAATTCTGTGGCCCTAAGTAACGGTTCTGTGGCCCTCAGTAACAATTCTGTGTCCCTGAGTAACAATTCTGTGTCTGTCCGAGTAACAATTCTGTGGCCCTAAGTAACAGTTCTGTGGCCCTCAGTAACAATTCTGTGTCCCTGAGTAACAATTCTGTGGCCCTAAGTAACGGTTCTGTGGCCCTCAGTAACAATTCTGTGTCCCTGAGTAACAATTCTGTGGCCCTAAGTAACGGTTCTGTGGCCCTCAGTAACAATTCTGTGTCCCTCAGTAACAATTCTGTGTCTGTCCCTGAGTAACAATTATGTGGCCCTAAGTAACGGTTATGTGGCCCTCAGTAACAATTCTGTGTCCCTGAGTAACGTTTCTGTGGCCCTAAGTAACGGTTCTGTGGCCCTCAGTAACAATTCTGTGTCCCTGAGTAACAATTCTGTGTCTGTCCGAGTAACAATTCTGTGGCCCTAAGTAACAGTTCTGTGGCCCTCAGTAACAATTCTGTGTCCCTGAGTAACAATTCTGTGGCCCTAAGTAACGGTTCTGTGGCCCTCAGTAACAATTCTGTGTCCCTGAGTAACAATTCTGTGGCCCTAAGTCACGGTTGTGGCCCTCAGTAACAATTCTGTGTCCCTCAGTAACAATTCTGTGTCTGTCCCTGAGTAACAATTATGTGGCCCTAAGTAACGGTTATGTGGCCCTCAGTAACAATTCTGTGTCCCTGAGTAACGTTTCTGTGGCCCTAAGTAACGGTTCTGTGGCCCTCAGTAACAATTCTGTGTCCCTGAGTAACAATTCTGTGTCTGCCCCTGAGTAACAATTCTGTGGCCCTAAGTAACGGTTCTGTGGCCCTCAGTAACAATTCTGTGTCCCTGAGTAACGTTTCTGTGGCCCTAAGTAACAATTCTGTGGCCCTCAGTAACAATTCTGTGTCTGTCCCTGAGTAACAATTCTGTGGCCCTAACGTTTCTGTGGCCCTAAGTAACAGTTCTGTGGCCCTCAGTAACAATTCTGTGTCCCTGAGTAACGTTTCTGTGGCCCTAAGTAACAATTCTGTGGCCCTCAGTAACAATTCTGTGTCTGTCCCTGAGTAACAATTCTGTGGCCCTAACTAACGTTTCTGTGGCCCTAAGTAACAGTTCTGTGGCCCTCAGTAACAATTCTGTGTCCCTGAGTAACGTTTCTGTGGCCCTAAGTAACAATTCTGTGGCCCTCAGTAACAATTCTGTGTCCCTGAGTAACGTTTCTGTGGCCCTAAGTAACAATTCTGTGGCCCTCAGTAACAATTCTGTGTCTGTCCCTGAGTAACAATTCTGTGGCCCTAACTAATGTTTCTGTGGCCCTAAGTAACAGTTCTGTGGCCCTCAGTAACAATTCTGTGTCCCTGAGTAACGTTTCTGTGGCCCTAAGTAACAATTCTGTGGCCCTCAGTAACAATTCTGTGTCTGTCCCTGAGTAACAATTCTGTGGCCCTAACGTTTCTGTGGCCCTAAGTAACAGTTCTGTGGCCCTCAGTAACAATTCTGTGTCTGTCCCTGAGTAACAATTCTGTGGCCCTAACTAACGTTTCTGTGGCCCTAAGTAACAATTCTCTGGCACTCAGTAACAATTCTGTCTGTCCCTGAGTAACAATTCTGTGGCCCTAACTAACGTTTCTGTGGCCCTAAGTAACAGTTCTGTGGCCCTCAGTAACAATTCTGTGTCCCTGAGTAACGTTTCTGTGGCCCTAAGTAACAATTCTGTGGCCCTCAGTAACAATTCTGTGTCTGTCCCTGAGTAACAATTCTGTGGCCCTAACTAACGTTTCTGTGGCCCTAAGTAACAGTTCTGTGGCCCTCAGTAACAATTCTGTGTCTGTCCCTGAGTAACAATTCTGTGGCCCTAACTAACGTTTCTGTGGCCCTAAGTAACAGTTCTGTGGCCCTCAGTAACAATTCTGTGTCTGTCCCTGAGTAACAATTCTGTGGCCCTAACTAACGTTTCTGTGGCCCTAAGTAACAATTCTCTGGCACTCAGTAACAATTCTGTCTGTCCCTGAGTAACAATTCTGTGGCCCTAATAACGTTTCTGTGGCCCTAAGTAACAGTTCTGTGGCCCTCAGTAACAATTCTGTGTCTGTCCCTGAGTAACAATTCTGTGGCCCTAACTAACGTTTCTGTGGCCCTAAGTAACAATTCTCTGGCACTCAGTAACAATTCTGTCTGTCCCTGAGTAACAATTCTGTGGCCCTAACTAGCGTTTCTTTGGCCCTAAGTAACGATTCTGTGGCCCTCATTAACAATTCTGTGTCCCTGAGTAATGCTTCTCTGTCCCTAAGTAACGTTTCTCTGTCCCCAAGTAACGTTTCTGTGGCCCTAACTCTGTCCCTAATACAGAGCGGTCTGCCTCTCTTGAATGACTGGAGGCAAATGAAGAATTCTAAAATGGCCGCTATTTATAGCTCGACCATTACACAGTGCTGGCTGGCTGGCTGCTGATTGGCTAATGCGATCACATGTCATTAAGGAATGCATTATGGGTCAGCACGCCTTGTCTGCGCGCCTTCCCAGACATCCCCGCTCCGTCGCCGCACATGTCCGCCGCCATTTTAGGAAAAATTTCAATTCGCGCGTCCGAAGTAGGCTATTTTTCGGATTCGGCGCGAATCGAAAATTTTCCAATATTCGACTCGAATTCCACTTCGCCTACTTCGATTCGCTCATCTCTAATAACTATGTTCCAACGATACTTCCAATGATATTCTGACTCAGCCTGGCTCCCTGGTTTGTCCCTGCTTGACTAGACTCTACACTCTTCTGCTTTACGCTAGCTTTTGGCTTTGGCTCTCAGTTTTCTCTTGTTGTTGACTTCAACTCACTAAACGTTTTGTATTAACCCAGGATCATTTGCAATATCCCAATTATGTAATGCTATTAAAGTGTATCTAAACCCTAATATAATGCAGCTTACAAGTCCTTAGATGGGGTTACTGCAGTAGTTTTCTATTTTCATTTTATTTCAGTTTATTTTCATCTTGTCAGCTGTGCTAGAATGACAATACTTAAGCACTGACTCTGTATTTATAGAGGAGCACCGACATCATTGCTATATGCTCCTGATCTGGACTATAGAACACCTCCCCTTTCGATATCCATAACATTTGGAAGGTGTACCATCTTTGAGAGAAAAAACAAATGTTCAAATGTCCACCTGATAAGACAGACTAAACCCGTAGCCCTTCTGCACATGCTCAGTTTAGTGTGCATTGCTAGAGAGGTTTTTTTTTTTCTTGGGAGAGTGCATGTGATCAGCACAGGGCCAATCAGCTCTGTGCAGACAGAGGTCAAGGGTTTTGCATCCTCCTAGAGCAGAATGAAAACTCCTCCTACAGGTTTTAACCAGTGCTCTCCTGAAGTCACAAGACTGCTCTAACTGCTGATAAGAAAAGGTATTTAGCAGTTTATAGTTACTAAAATAATTGCATTTTCATGTTCTGTGTATTGTGGGAGACCAGATATAGTGAATGCAGAGTCCTGGGTTTAGTAGTACTTTAACTTAAGGTGGACACTCACATGTGACAATATCACATGATTCAAAGATGCAGGAAAGGAACCTTTTCGGGTATTATTAGCCGCTAAAATGTTTACCAGGCAAATTTAAGGATAGCTGTACTTTTTAATGACCACCAGAAACTTTTTGAAGTCTCATACTTGCCTGTTCTTGTTGCTCTGAGAGCTCACTCACAGTGGGCCACACTAGACATGTGCATTTTGTTTCATTGCAAAACAATTTTTGGTCAAAAATTTGATTTTCAGACATTTGGACGTATACGAATCTTCAAATTGACATTGAAATCAATGTCAATGAATAAAAAAAAAAGTTATAACAAAATTACCAAATGCATTTGTTTTATTCAGATGACGTCACATGTTGTGATAGTAGTTCACAGCCATGGAGAAATAAATTCAATTTTCAAATTTGTTCAAGAATTTGGACTTGAGTAAATTTGTGATTTAAAATGAATTTGTACTTGTCACAGTCAGTTCAAATTTGAGGCTGAAAGTGCAACTCTGGCCTGCATACATAAATATATTAGCATTGAAGAACCCATACAATTTAATACTCCAAGATTTGCAAAATTTCTTAGCAATTCAGTATGTGATAGAAGCTCAAGTGGATGCCTAGTTAACATTTCTGAAATCACCCAAAAATACACAGGATACAAACTAATAATGAAAGTAGAAGTACATTAAAAAATGTTAACACTTTATGGGGAGGAAAATGTGTTTTCAAAGAGTAACTTTGGGAATAAAGCTAGACACAGTGCATACATACAGTATGTGACCTGCTTTAATTGCCAAAACACATATAATTTTTTTTTGGCTAATCTTATGGTTCATGCAAGCAATTCACTAAAACTGCCCCCATGTCCACATGATTATAACAGTCCATAGCTACTGTAAGTATACATCCTTTGCCTCTGGCAAGTGGTATACAATTGTTTTACATTATACAGTTAATCACATGTTATTTTCCCTAATTATTAAAAATCATTTAGACCGGATTGACACTGTTGTGCAGTAACATGTGCATTAATGTAATGCACGGACATATTACTGAAACTCCGTCCTCACTGGTCTACCGTTACACAGGCTATCCCCCCTTCAGTCTATTATGAATGCTGCTGCTAGACTCATACACCTTACCAACCGATCAGCGACTGCTGCCCCTCTCTGCCAATCCCTCCACTGGCTTCCGCTAACCCAACGTATAAAATTCAAAATACTAACCACATCTTACAAAGCCATCCACAACACTGCCCCTAGCTACATCACCAACCTCATCCACAGATACCGCCCAAATTGCCCACTCCGCTCCTCCCATGATATCCTCCTCTCTAGCTCCCTCATCACCTCCTCCCACGCTCGCCTCCAGGACTTCTCCAGAGCCTCTCCCATCCTCTGGAAATCCCTACCACAGCATGTCCGGTCAGCCCCCACCCTGTCTGCCTTTAGGTGATCTTTGAAAACTCACTTCTTCAGGGAAGCCTACCCCACCTCCACCTAAGAACTGTACTTGAGTCACCTCCGCCAGATCATCCCCTGCAGCTATCACCTTTTGTATCACCTCCCCCTTCCTTTAGATTGTAAGCTCCATGAGCAGGGCCCTCCTATTCCTTCTGTACTGAAATGTATTGTAATTGTACTGTCTCCCTTATATTGTAAAGCGCTGCGCAAACTGTTGGCGCTATATAAATCCTGTATAATAATAATATTATCCACAATTATCCCTGCGGTAACATTTATTCTGAAGAGTGCCACTCGACACTTATGTAGTAGCATACTGCAATGCACTATGATACATAACATGTTGTAGCGTGCTGCATTTCTAGGCATGTACTGTATTTATTTTTGTATATTTTTGGGTGATCTATTCAGTGCACGTTAACATGTGTTTGTTAATGCATATCAGTGATGTACATAGACCCTTATAACAGTGGTTCTTAAATGAAGGTACCCTTAACCCTGTGGGCACATTGACACATGTCAGGGAAATCTTAGCGGTTACATTCAATATTGCAGATCATTGATCCAATCCCCAGGATTCAACACTAGTTATCAGGTGCTAGGATCACTATATGATTGGTGGACAGTGTACTCCATTATACACCATATTTATGAACACATTATATTGTGAATGATAAATAGGTTAGGATAACCAAGCAATGTCTGTAACTTCTTTTAGATGGAGTCTGGTTGCCTTCGATTTGACTGAAAGTTTATTACACTAAAACTTTTTTTTTTGCTTGGACCCAAGGTAAACTAGCTTTTTGATTTCAGCATTGAAAAGTGTTTGGAGGGGAAAATGAAGGGCGCTGACATATCTATTTCTCCTAATTTAGAAAGATTCTGTAAAAAAAGGTAAGAACAAAGAGAAGGGAACAGGGACGTAAATAGCAACGAACACCCACATTTCATACCAGATGCCCCAGATCCGAACAATGTCCACCATTTTATAGAAAAAAAATGCAGCTGTGGTGCTGTGCCAGTTAATCTGTGTCCATTCCCCATATTATTTATAAGCAGCAACACCCTCTGTGCTGCAGCATTTACTAGACCAGTAACCACCAAGCGAGGATTCAAGTCGCTCATCCACTTTCAGCCAACAAGAGGAGTATGTTTGGGTGGAGTGAGAGGGGTACATCTGTGTTGAAACATTAGTTCCTCCCCAGCACCATCTACCCCAGTAATGCCCATATTTCTTCCAACATGCAGGAACAGGAGTGAGTGCTATAAGAATAATGAGAAACCAAAAAAATCTGCATGAACCTATACCAAGTCTATGTTGTAGGAACTCCAAAAATGTGTTGAAAACAAGTGTTGATTGGTGTGAATTTGCAAAAATTGATTATGTAATAACAAAAATCTCAAAAATAGCTTCACATTTTGCCAAGCAGACTTTTTAGACAAAATCTTAAAAAAAAAAAAAATTAACAGGACTATTTTTTATAAGACAGCAATGTGATCACCATAACAGTCACCATAATTAGGTCTTGCCTATTACTCCAATGCATTTTGTCAAAATAACATGATATTACAGTCTGGCAAATTTTCAACACCCACAAGAAAAAGTGATCCCTGAAACAAATGTCCATACCACATGAATATACAGTACAGGATGTAAAAATGAAAACAACTTTATTATAAATTACACTATACAAATGTACAACACCCCACAGATATAAATACAATTTCCATATCGCATATTTATGTTAGAATGGAATGGTCTCTATGCTTGCTTCCTGTGGGACCATATATAAACATACCTCCCAACTTTCTGAAATGGGAATGAGCGACACCTACTAGCAAAGGTATTTAGGCATAGGGCACACCCCCTGCCACTCCCCCCTTAAAGGAGAATAGTAAAAAAAAATAATTTTGGGTTAAACCGACAGGTGCATTTTTACCACTACTATTCCTTTATATTGGCTTTTGAAGTTTACAAATGCAACAATTTAGAAACTGGATGAAAGGTTTAGCACTGTGAAACACTTTTTGATAGCTAAGTAGTGCATTGTATATACAACTGTATAGATCAGAACAAAATGAGGGACAAATGAGGAGGAATGAGGGACAGAGGGACTTTGTTCTGAATGAGGAACAGTCCCTCAAAATCAATGATAGTTGGGAGCCAGGAGCGGACTGACCATTTGGAAATTCGGGCACTGCCCGAGGGCCGGGGTCAGTAGGGGGCTCCATGATATGCCCCTGCTACCTTTTTCATAGGCTTTTTTGAGTTTGGGCAAGGACACAGGGGCCCCATGATCCCCTATTGCCCTGGGGCCCCTCGAGTTGTCAGTCCGCCCCTGTTGGGAGCTATGTATAAAGGTCACATAATGTTAACCCATTTGTACTTGCAAGTTTGAACTGCAATATATGTAGAGCTAACTGCAACCAGAACCCATGTTATGCTTTATGATTCCACATGTAAGGGTCCCTTATTGGGCAGCTGTTCTCATAAAGCTGACTCTGAACCTGTCTTTTTTTTTTCTTGGATGGAATACTCTGAACCTGCCGTTTTGGAGACACTTTACCATATTGTGCCACACTCTCCTGACCTGAGGCCCATACACTCACATATTCACCGGTTCAGCCTGTTACCTTAAATAAAGAATTCCCATTCCAAAAGCATTTTTAATGCTTTACTGTACACATTTCAGAAAATCACACTGGTATGGTGACATTTCTTCAACACAACAGTCATTATCACGACTTCCTGACAGTAGTCTTTAGTGCAGAACACTATACCTCTAGTACATGACTTCCTGAAATTTCTTTCTTTACCACAGAACACTCAGAATAGTCACAGAACAATTGCAATCATCTTCCCAGATGTTACCAGACTCTTCACAAAGGTGGCTCACAGTTAAGGTGTTCCCTCCTCACCCATAAGGTACTTCTTCTTAGGCCCTGAGGCCATCCTAAACCAAGCCACAGCATCAGCTAGACAAATGTCAGGGGTGGCAAGATTTCTCCTACTTTCTATTATGTGTCTTCCTGTAGTCACCTGGTCACCCTGGCAGTTCAGCCTTGCAGAGGGGTCTCTCTCTCACAGCACAGCACTACTGTATGTCTTGCTAATTTGGTATGTCCTGCTCCCATACATCAACTCCACTGGGCCCCACCCACAGCTGGCATTAACTCGACTCGACTACACCACCACAGGAGAGGCTACAAATAAATGGACACTAACACCTGCCAACCCCCCCCCCCCTTTATAGATGGTATGCCCCTGTGCCAGTGGGTATGCATTTTATTATTATTAGTATTTATAAAGTGCCAACAGGTCGCTCAGCGCTGTACATTACAATGGGAGACAGAACATGCGACAGTACAATACCAATACAATGCGATACACAAGGGGTTCGAGCGCCCTGCTCCTTGGAGCTTACAATCTAGGAGGGAGGGGATAGTGGTACAGGAGGAAATAGCTGTGGGGGATGGAGTGGTAGGAAGAGTGGAGGAGGTTGGGAATTAGCAGGGGGTGGGGTAGGCTTCCCTGAAGAGGTGGGTTTTCAGGGTGCGCCTAAAGGAGAGGAGAGTAGGTGATAGTCTGATGGATTGGGGTAGGGAGTTCCAGAGTATGGGTGATGCCTGGAGAAGTCCTGGAGGTGGGCATGGGAGGAGGAGACCAAGGAACTAGAGAGAAGGAGGTCTTGTGACGAGCGGAGGGTGCGTTTTGGGTGGTATTTGGATATCAGGTCGGTGAGGTAGTTTGGGACAGTATTATGGACAGCTTTGTATGTCAGTGTTAGGATTTTGAATTTGATCCGTTGGGCAATCGGAAGCCAGTGGAGGGATTGGCAGAGGGGGGTGGCGGAAACGGAGCGGTTGGTAAGGTGGATGAGTCTGGCTGCCGTATTCAGGATCGATTGAAGCGGGGATAGTCTGTGGCGAGGCAGGCCAGTGAGGAGGGAGTTGCAGTAATCGAGTCGTGATATGATGAGAAGGGATGATAACATCAGTAAAGCAGAACTTTTTTATAAAATTGTTATTACAACTCTACGAATATGAATACATTATGCCTGGCACATTATTAACAATAATAACTTGTCACTCATATCAGACATAAATTAGCTGCATTGAAACAGATAAGCAGCGCAATACTCTACAGTGACATACATAGACGTAATATAACAATACATAACTCCAGAAAAACATCAGGATGGTAAATACATTACAACCTTTACATAACAGCAAATTGTCTTGGTTGGTCAAAAAAACAGCAAGGTTGGTGGTAGTAGTTGAGGTTGGGGTACTCCGCCGTTCCCCAGTCTCTGGGTGTTGTTGCACTACATAGTAGTGCATATTATCACTCCCAGTCTATGAAAATACTACTTTGTTCATATATATGTGCCTTCTGTAATTTCACTCACGGAAAACTTAGTGGAAATCATTCTTGGTGAAAGGATGTCCACCCAATGTCCAATGGCAAATGTTCCCATATGTCACACTCATACATTTGCAACTGGAACACCTCAATGGCTTTCAATACAGTCTTGGGAACATATGGGAAGTCCAGCCCATACAGTTCCTGAACATGGAGCACCAAGTACCGATGTAACAGAGACAATTGCCGCTTACATCCCTGGCCCAGAGGGAGATAAGAAACAGGCACCCACTACATTGCCACAGGGTGGAGCTACAAATAAAAGGGCACTAACATAATGCCAACACTCACTGATCCACCTTACACCACCTGTATTTTTTGCATAAATATTTTTTGGGAACAGTTTTGGACAGGCATTATTGTTGGCTATTGGTGATACTGTATTTCGTGTTCTGGTACTATATATATAGTGCCTTGAAAAAGTATTCATATCTCTTGAAATTTTCCACATTTTGTCATGTTACAACCAAAAAGATAAATGTATTTTATTGGGATTTTATGTAATAGACCAACACAAAGTGGCACATAATTGTGAAGTGGAAGAAAAATGATAAATGGTTTTCAACATTTTTTACAAATAAATATCTGAAAAGTGTGGCGTGCATTTGTAATCAGCCCCCTTTACTCTGATACCCCTAACTAAAATCTAGTGGAACCAATTGCCTTCAGAAGTCTCCTAATTAGTACTAATACAGTAAAAATAATAGATGGTAAAATATACAGCTGTTCTGTGAAGCCCTCAGAGGTTTGTTAGAGAACATTAGTGAAAAACCAGTATCATGAAGGCCAAAGAACACAACAGGCAGGTCAGGGATAACGTTGTGGAGAAGTATAAAGCAGGGTTAGGTTAAAAAAATATCCTAAGCTTTGAACATCTCACAGAGCACTGTTCAATCCATCATCCTAAAATAGAAAGAGTATGGCACAACTGGAAACCTACCAAAGGTTCCTGTGGGTGATCTCTGCTCATCTGTTTGTATGCCCACTGCAGACACTGCCTTAACAAACACTGGAAAAAGGGATGCTTCCAGTGTTGATGATATTGTCAATATTGAGATGTGCAATGCATTACTGAATGTTGCTGTTGATGATGGACAGAATAATGCATTGTGGATCTCTGATAATTTGGTTGCCAAGTATAACTGGGAAGGGATGGGTAACCCTGAAAGGCAGATTGTGATGGCTAGGATTGGTACCAGAATATGACAGGAAGGTAAGTGTCTGCCCTGGAACCCTAAGGAAAGAGGTAGAAGGGTTGATAGAAAGACCAGTGGGTCCTCAATAAGATTTCAGAAGAGACACTTGTGGAAGCATATCTGGAAGAAGATTTGGGGAGGTTTCAGTAGAACCCATGAAGCAACGTTTACCTTTAGAGGTAAGAGGAAAAGTAGTGATAGACAGGATTGGGCTTATGGGGGGGAGCTGGTGTAAAAACTAAGTATACAGGCATGTGTGTTTCGCCATCCAGATTGAAAAAAAAGGAGGGGGTATGTGACAGTGCTGTGCCATGATATTGGGTTGAAATAGGCAAAAAGAACATTAGGTTTTCAAGAACATGGATTGAGGGTCTCCAGAAGATCTGTTTAGAGCAGTTCAGTGCTCCACACGTGAGACATGAGGTCCCCTGCTCAAGCCAGGGCAAGAGTGCAGAGTGAGCCCAGTGAGTGCAGCAGGGAGCTACAAGTGGTTCAGAGGTATATGTGTGCACAGTGGGTGCTGTGTAATGGTCAGAGGGACCAGCAGTGCTGCAAGAGCAAGCCAGGACCCTATTGTCATTTTTGTTTGTATGTGAAGTGATAAAGGAAACCCCTGTGAGAGCAACTGATCATTTTATGGATTTTTTTACTTTCGGTGTGAATAAAAGTGGGCCAACAAGCCCTGAATACATAGTTCCTGGTTGCCATGAACTCACTACAAAGGCTTTATACCTTTGAATGACATCTCAAAACATCATAATATATGTATATATACAGTGTATGCAGTCATGACAAAAAATATTGGCACCCTTGCATTTCTATCAGATAATGCACTACTTTGCCCAGAAAATTGTTGCAATTACAAATGTTTAGGCATTCTCGTGTTTATTTCTTTTGTTTGCATTGGTATGACACAAAAAGTGGAGAAACAAAAAGCCAAATCTGACACATTCCACGCAAAACCCCAAAAATGGACTGGAAAAAATTATTGGCACCTTCAATGTAATATTTATCCATCAATGAGTTTCTTACACCTCCCTACTGGAATTTTGAACCACTCTTCTTTTGCCAATTGCTCCAGGTCTCTCATATTGGAAGGGGTCCTTTTCCTAACTGCTGTTTTGAGATCTATCCATCTTGACTTGGTCTTCCTTCCAGGTTTGCTCCCCCGTATGTGCACAAGAGCCATGGCTGCGGCTCAGCGCTTTGAAGGGGATGGCATACCGTTCCTTCCAAGTGCAGTGAGCATGCAAAAGGGATGTCATCAGCTGCAAATGCAGTGAATATCTCCTAACCGGTCCACGTTTAGGAGATATTTCTTGTACCTACGGGTAAGTTTAATTATAAGTTTACCTGTGAGTACGTGTGAGCAAGGGGTGTTTATTACCACTTTAAACAAATACAACAAACTCTATCTTACAGAGGTATCTTAGTTCCTCAAAAGATCATTGTTGGCAGCAGAACTGCAATGGCTCAAAGCCCAAAGAATCATACCGTTCATAATTTGATTTACACATAGGATGGTGTCATGCTATAAACTCAAGAACTGTGTTTAACCTCCCTAGCGGTCTGATTATTTCAGATTTTTGGTGCTGAAAGCGGTACCATTATTCTGCATGGAAATATGTAGTTTTTTTATTGTAGGCTGTAATTTTTAGGAGTAACTCACTGAAATCTGTCCGAACAAGAGTCTATTAAACATCCCGGGTATGATAAAATTTGAAACACGAAATCATAAATTATAATTTAATAAATAATCATAAAAAATAATAATATAATAATACATTTAATTCAATAATATAATCAAACCAAAAACACTGAAATTTGAAATATAGCGCCAAGTTCGTACATTCCTGAGCAAAGTCGCAAAATCGTTTTCAGTGTCTGATGACGAATTTTTCCACGAATCATTATCACTCAATTCTGCAAGTGGTTCTGATTTACTATCGCTGTTCTCTAGCTGATCTAAACCCGCTTTTGACCTAAAGGGACACTTTTTGGACGCCATGGACTTTTCTCAGTTTCCAGGCAGAAAGAACAGACAAAATGCAGGCAGGGCACAGGACAAAGCACTAGGGACAAAATGTATGTGAAATGGGTTGAAACAGCAATGTTTTGCTATGTAAAATTTTTTTTTTGTAAAAATGACATTTTTTAACATTTTCAAATTTCGCGGCGGCGCCCGTACGTCCCGATGTCACAGGGACCGGAACACAGAAGCCAGATGCCGGCATTGGCCGGAGGAGATGGCCGAAGACGCTGCAGGGGAAACATCGCGGGAGTGAAGGACAAGGTAAGCTCTGCAGAGAATCCCTATGCAGCGCCGCATGGTAAGCCCGAGTGTAGCTCGGGGTTACCGCTTTTGGCACTGACATTTTACCCCGAGCTACACTCGGGAATACCGCTAGGGAGGTTAAGGAAAGGCAGCTAATAAAAACATTTCTCTTTCCCAAGTTACAATTTAAAGCAGTATTAAACTCAAAAGCAAACATTTATTATATTTCTGAGAAATAATGGTGTGAACCTCCTGCGCTTCTACCTATGATAAAAAATACATATATGGAGAAGCTGCTAAATCCAATCACATACCAAAATGATCAAGGCAAAATAAAAAGGAAATGATGCAGCGCTACTCTAAAGATATAGACATACAATATAACCTAATATATAAAGATATATAAAGCAATAAATATAAAGTGACACAACCTGCAAGAAACAAAAAAGTGACCTGATCCTCTAGGGATCTTTAAATATTGAACCATGACCTGATCCTCAATGGATCCAAAAGTGAATACAGTGAATACTGCACCACCACAAGGATGGAAATAGCAGAGTTGTGTAAACCAATACTAACCCTATGATATATAGTGAGGAACAGAAGTATTTTAACACCCTGAGATTTTGCAAGTTCTCCCACTTAGAAATCATGGAAGGGTCTGAAATTCACATTGTAGGTGCATTCCCACTCTGAGAGACAGAATTTAAAAAAAAATTCAAGAAATCACATTGTATGATTTTTAAAGAATTTATTTGTCTTGCACTGCTGAACATCAGTATTTGAACACCTAAGAAACAGCAAGAATTCTGGCTCTCAAAGACCTGTTACTGTGCCTTTAAAAAGTCCACCTCTACTCCACTCATTAATCTAACTTAGTAGCACCTGTCTGAGCTCTTTAAAGACACCTGTCCACCCTACAGTCAGTCAGATGCCAACAACTACCATGGGCAAGACCAAAGAGCTGTCAAAAGACACCAGAGACAAAATTGTGGACCTCCACAAGGCTGGAAAGGGCTACGGGGCAATTGCCAAGTAGCTTGGTGAAAATAGATCAACTGTTGGAGCAATTGTTAGAAAATGGAAGAGGCTAAAGACGACTCTCAGTCTCCCTCGGACTGGGGCTCCATGCAAGATCTCACCTCGTGGGGTATCACTGATGATAAGAAAGGTGAGGAATCAGCCCAGAACTACAAGGGAGGAGCTGGTCAATGACATGAAGAGAGCAGGGACCACAGTTTCAAAGGTCACTGTCGGTAGAACACTATGCCGTCATGGTTTCAAATCATGCATTGCATGGAAGGTTCCCCTACTCAAGTCTTCACATGTCCAGGCCCATCTGAAGTTTGCCAATGACCATCTGGATGATCCAGAGGAGGCATGGGAGAAAGTAGAACTTTTTGGTCTAAACTTCACTCGTGTTTGGAGGAAAAAGAAGGATGAGTTGCATCCCAAGAACACCATCCCTACTGTGAAGCATGGGGGTGGTAACATCATGCTTTGGGGGTGCTTTTCTGCGAAGGGGACAGGACGACTGTACTGTATTAAGGAGAGGATGAATGGGGCCATTTATTGTGAGATTTTGAGCAACAACCTCCTTCCCTCAGTCAGAGCATTGAAGATGGGTCATGGTTGGGTCTTCTAACATGACAACGACCCGAAGCACACAGCCAGGATAACCAAGGAGTGGCTCCGTAAGAAGCATATCAAGGTTCTGGAGTGGCCTAGCCAGTCTCCAGACCTAAATTCAATAGAACATCTTTGGAGGGAGCTGAAACTCCGTGTTGCTCAGCGACAGCCCTGAAACCTGACAGATCTAGAGGAGATCTGTGTGGAGGAGTGGGCCAAAATCCCTGTTGCAGTGTGTGCAAACCTGGTCAAGAACTACAGGAAACGTTTGACCTCTGTAATTGCAAACAAAGGCTTCTGTACCAAATATTAACACTGATTTTCTCAGGTGTTCAAATACTTATGTTCAGCAGTGCAAAACAAATAAATTCTTTAAAAATCATACAATGTGATTTCCTGAATTTTTTTTTAAAATTCTGTCTCTCAGAGTGGGAATGCACCTACAATGTGAAATTCAGACCCCTCCATGATTTCTAAGTGGGAGAACTTGCAAAATCGCAGGGTGTTCAAATACTTCTGTTCCTCACTGTAAATGTGAATAAATCCTGAAAAAGGATCTGAAGTGATAGTGTATTTAAATAAATAAAAAGAATATATATAAACTTAGTCCAAATGGGGACTAATAAGTGACATGTCCAAAACTTTGGACTCAAATCAAGGAAAATGTATACAAGTGCATATCAAACGTGCATAAACCATGCATAAAAGATAAATGAACCCCAATCACTAAATAGTGTTTCCATACACAGATATATAACAGACCAGGGCTTGAAAAAGCCGCTCGCCCACTCACCAAATGCGAGGAGAAATTCCTCTGTGGCGAGCGGCGAGCAGCGAGCACAGATGAAGCATGGAGCGACTGCACCTGCGCTCTAAGCCGAGTTTTGGTTTACAACTCCCAGTTTCTGGCTTCTGCGGCACCACCGCTGAGGGGACAGGTGCAGGAGAGGTCCTTTCTCCTCTGCTGAGATGAGACACCCTCTCCACTGCCACGGGGGACTCGGAAGGACTAGGAGTAAGTACTGTATACAACATGTCATATCACTATAATGGAGTACAGAGGAGCTGGGATAAACATTACTCAGTAATGTATATCCCAGCTCCCCTGTACTCCATTATAGTGATATGACATGTATACAGTAATGTACATCCCAGCTCCCCTGTACTCCATTATAGCGATATGACATGTATACAGTAATGTATATCCCAGCTCCCCTGTACTCCATTATAGCGATATGACATGTATACAGTAATGTATATCCCAGCTCCCCTGTACTCCATTATAGCGATATGACATGTATACAGTAATGTATATCCCAGCTCCCCTGTACTTCATTATAGTGATGACATGTATACAGTAATCATATGTGTTTATCAGATCCTTCCCTCACTCTCCATCCTGACGTATCCTATTGTGTGCTTGCAGCTGCCTCTGGGAAGGAGAGAAGGGAAGCTGGCATTGTGGGGGACCAAGTAGCTGGGTGAATCTGATGTGTACAGGAAGGGTGATCGGCATGGTGGGTGAGAGCAATTACTAGAACCGATCCCCCGTATGACTCTCTCTGCAGCAGCTAAAAACCAGCAGGAGAGAAAGGAGATGAATCCAGCCTTCAGATGCTGCAGATAGAGCCATACAGGGCATTGGTTCCAGTAATTGCACCCCCCCCCACCATGCTGATCACCCTCTCTTCCCACATCCAATTCACCCAACTGCCTGGGCCCCGTACAGGAGGACTGGTGGTACCCCCTTATCCACTGACCTGGGCCCATGGGCACTGATTGACCAGTTTGTGACACATTGCAATTCCAGTGATCTGGGCCTTTCTTTCACATCAGTTTTTAATCCAGATAGTTTATCCTTTTTGGATTTGGAACTGTGCCACATAGAACAGGACATATATACAAAAATTACAGGTAATTCTTTCTTCCACTTTAAAAGCTGCCACCACCCCAGGTGAGTATCCATCATCCCAAAGAGCCAATTCTGCAGGATAAGACATGACGGGATGAAGATTATGCAATATAAGGCCATTTACTTAAACAAAATTTTCACGAGAAGGGATATCCTACAACACTGGTCCATGATACTCTCACTGCTTTTTGGGTGTACAGCAACCCAAAACACTTCACCAAACATTCATACCACATCTCAACCTTAGCCACTGAGATTCATGACTCAATTTCATACACATCACAGAAAAATGAAACAAATTTTGCAAAAACACTGAGGAATATTGAAAGATCAGAGACTTTCAATAACCAATGTATCCAAAGTTTCCTATTTGAGGGCACATAATGTAAAAAGCAAAATAGCTCATAGCAAAATAAAATTTCAGAATGCTAACATACGTCCCTCCCCGACCTTTCTGGCTAAAATAAAGGATGTTCCAGTGTCGGAAACCCAAGTGCGTTATGTGCAAACATGTACAGCATGGACAAAAACAATTCACCATAAAAGGAAAAACATACATTTTGGATCAATTTTCTAAACTGCTCATCTGCGTTTGTTATATATTGTTTGTCCTGCCAAGCAGTCTGCTATATGTGGGCCAGACCATAAGAACTGTACATAAAAGATTTAGGGAACATAGGCATTCAGTTGAGGATGGCAGAAAAAGGCTTAGTGTCCCAAAGCATTTTCACAGATAGGTGTAGAGTGAACCGATGGTTGGGACCACTGCAGAAGCACCTGGGGCCAGAGAATCTAAGTGTAGTTAGCAATCTTGGCTGCCTTTAAGTAATGATCTTTTTATTTGCTTGGGAGAGACATGAGTGGAATGCCCATAAACCTTAGTGATTAGGAGTGAGGTTCTGGTTCTCTGTTTTAGAGTGTTTTTTTTTCTTAGTTTTAAATTTTATTTTTTTTCTGCAAAAAATGTAAAAAAATCTAAACTAATGTTTTTTTCCTGTGTTCTGTTGTGCTAAAGGTGGTGTTTGGGGTTTTGAAAGGAGGTATGTTTAATATTTCTAGGGTCCATTTATATAGAGTCTTTTAATTTTTTTTCTGGACAAACAGGCCAAACTTGAGAAATGTGAAATACAGCTTTACCTGTATCATCAACATCACCAAACACACTACTGCAGTTCCGTTTTCTTCACCAAATCACCACGAGGTCAAATGCACCAAAGCAGCACATCCTCGATCCTGCTTTTGCCATAGACAATAATAGCATTAGGCAATCCTGTCTAGGCAGAGGTTTTTCACGAGCAGCTAGTAGGATGCGAGCAGGTTGTGTATCTGCAGACCAAAACGGTGGAGGGGCTGCACCTTTCAGAGGCAGGACATGTCTTCCTTTATTTTCTGGCAGTGGGCATGCTGTAATAGTGATCTGCACAGTGCAAAGGTTTATTTCATTTTGGATTCATATACACTATAGTTTGTAGACCTATAACTTTCACACAGACTAAAATACACACTTTGTTTTTTTTCCAGCACAGAAATGCAGCAAAATACATTTTGGCCAAAATTTATGAAGAGAGATTATTCATCTGCAAAGTTTTATAACAAAAACTAAGAAAAATGTATTTTCAAAATGTTTGATCTTTTTTCCTTTGTATAGCAAAAAGTTAAAAAGAAAAAGTGGTGATTAAATACCAAATACAAAAGAAAACTATATGTCTCAAAAAAGGATATAAAATTCCTTTGGCTACAGTGTTGCATGACTGAATAATTGTCATTCAAACTGTGACAGCTCTGAAAACTGAAAAATGGACTGGGCTGGAAGGGGGTGTAACATCACAGTCTTCAAGTGGTTAATTTATAGCACAATATTTTCTCTTTCATGTAAAATACAGTGGGGATCGAAAGTTTGGGCACCCCAGCTAAAAATTTGTATTAATGTGCATAAAGAAGCCAAGGAAAGATGGAAAAATCTCCAAAAGGCATCAAATTACAGATTAGACATTCTTAGAATATGTCAACAAAAGTTAGATTTTATTTCCATCATTTACACTTTCAAAATAACAGAAAACAAAAAAATGGCGTCTGCAAAAGTTTGGGCACCCTGCAGAATTTATAGCATGCACTGCCCCCTTTGCCAAGCTGAGACCTGCCAGTGTCATGGATTGTTCTCAATCATCGTCTGGGAAGACCAGGTTATGTCAATCTCAAAGGTTTTAAATGCCCAGACTCATCTGACCTTGCCCCAACAATCAGCACCATGGGTTCTTCTAAGCAGTTGTCTAGAAAACTGAAACTGAAAATAGTTGACACTCACAAAGCTGGAGAAGGCTATAAGAAGATAGCAAAGCGTTTTCAGATGTCAATATCCTCTGTTTGGAATGTAATTAAGAAATGGCAGTCATCAGGAACAGTGGAAGTTAAAGCAACATCTGGAAGACCAAGAAAAATATCAGACAGAACAGCTCGCAGGATTATGAGAAAAACAATTCAAAACCCACGTTTGACTGCACGATCCCTCCAGAAAGATCTGGCAGACACTGGAGTTGTGGTACACTATTCCACTATAAAGAGATACTTGTACAAATATGGTCTTCATGGAAGAGTCATCAGAAGAAAACCTCTTCTACGTCCTCACCACAAAAATCATCATTTGAACTTTGCAAATGAACATATAGACAAGCCTGATGCATTTTGGAAACAAGTTCTGTGGACCGATGAGGTTAAAATTGAACTTTTTGGCTGGAATGAGCAAAGGTACGTTTGGAGAAGAAGGGGCACAGAATTTAATGAAAAGAACCTCTGTCCAACTGTTAAGCATGGGGTTGGATCAATCATGCTTTGGGGTTGTGTTGCAGCCAGTGGCACAGAGAACATCTCACGAGTAGAAGGAAAAATGGATTCAATAAAATTTCAGCAAATTTTGGATGGTAACTTGATGCCATCTGTGAAAAAGCTGAAGTTAAAGAGAGGATGGCTTCTACAAATGGATAATGATCCTAAACACACCTCGAAATCCACGGGGGATTACATCAAGAGGCGTAAACTGAAGGTTTTGCCATGGCCTTCACAATCTCCTGACCTCAACATAATTGAAAATCTATGGATAGAACTTAAAAGAGCAGTGCGTGACAGACAGCCCAGAAATCTCAAAGAACTGGAAGACTTTTGTAAGGAAGAATGGGCAAAGATACCTCAAACAAGAATTGAAAGACTCTTGGCTGGCTACAAAAAGCGTTTACAAGCTGTGATACTTGCCAAAGGGGGCAGTACAAGATATTAACTCTGCAGGGTGCCCAAACTTTTGCAGACGCCATTTTTTTGTTTTCTGTTATTTTGAAAGTGTAAATGATGGAAATAAAATCTAACTTTTGTTGACATATTATAAGAATGTCCAATCTGTAATTTGATGCCTTTTGGAGATTTTTCCATCTTTCCTTGGCTTCTTTATGCACATTAATACAAATTTTTAGCTGGGGTGCCCAAACTTTCGATCGCCACTGTATATACACTTATAGATTTTGGCCCACAAAACTGAATTCACTCTGTCATTTTCAAAATGTTTACTAAAAGTGATTGTTGCATTAATGTTTGTGCAGTATACACAATTTTCCTCCTCCTAAAAATCAAATACTTTATTATGTTATCTGTCCTCAAATGCTGCATGAGATAAGTACTTTATAAAAGGATGCTTCCCAGAAAACTTTTAAAGCCCCACTCCAGAAAACCTAAACCCCCTCACTTGTAGTAGGGCTGTTTCTGTACTCCAAGGGTTAAAAGCTGTTTTAAGTACCCGATCCAGTGCTCCCCCATGTTTTAGTGCTGGACTCTTCATAGGCTTCCTCATGTGCAAGGGCTTTGGTCCTGCCATCAGTCTTGGTGATGTCAGAGGACCTTCTGACTGCAGAGTAAAAGAGGTTTCCGGGACTGGTCTAG
The DNA here is from genome assembly GCF_062004578.1 of Staurois parvus. Taxonomy (NCBI): domain Eukaryota; kingdom Metazoa; phylum Chordata; class Amphibia; order Anura; family Ranidae; genus Staurois; species Staurois parvus. Next base: position 3,577,684 of record NW_028317996.1, read on the forward strand.
CAGGATAGAGGAGCCTGTGGGAGCAGAGGAATTGGCAAGTAACACAGTTTTACCAAGTCCTCTAGCTCTCAAATAGCAGTTAACCCTTGCAGGGTGGGCATAGCCTCACTGCAAGGCAGGACAGTTAAAATGATGATTTTGCAGTGTGTACTATGTATTGTGCATTTTAATGATACAAATCTGCTTTACTCTTTTCTTGGACACTCCAAAGCTAAATGAGGATGTGATTTGTCCATTGAGGTCTAAAAGAAATCATAGAATTATTGTGTATGCTGTGTGTGTAATCTTACTTCCCTATAAATCAGAAAGGCACAAATTTTACATTGTTTTTATTCCTCTGCAGATAAAAGGGATGTTGTTTAGTCAACGTAGTCTACAGAAAATACTATAGATGCTTTTTTGCTATATTATTTCTATTTGAATCTGAGAAATATAAACTATACCTTTTTTTAGTCCCTCGCAAAACAAATATGAATGTGGTTTAGGCAAGGAGGTCTAAAATAAATTGCAGGACTATAACTTCCATTGTAATCTTAAACAAAAAAAAAATTATTTTGTTGCTCAGATGCTAATTTGGGTGTGTCCTTCCTTTTTACAGTATAGTGTAAAAATACAGTTTATTATAGATATTTGGCCTGAACAGCTGCATGCTTTGTGTCAAGCCTAAATTGCAGCCTACTACAACACCTGAGATGCTGTCATGTGTAGTGTGGGCAATATTTCTTCCTTTTTTCTGTGTCACATACACTTAGATGTGGATTTGTAGGATGAAATGCTACATGCTGTGTGTCCTTCACAAAACTGCATCTTGTTCCAACCGATTTAATGCTGGTTGGGCAATATTTCTGTCCTGTGTCTTTGACATAATAAACTATAATTTTTATATCTGGACAAACAATGTCTGGCCTCTCCCTCTTTATATGCAGCTTACTACATAATGTGCAGCATGTCTCTGTAATATTTCTGCCTTTTTTTCCTGATATAATCTACTGTAATTTTTATTTGTATACACAAGTGCCTTATCTTTCACTCACTCAAATGTGGCCTACTACAAAGGGTTACATGATGTGCAGAGTGTCTCTGTAATTTACCTGTCTTGTGGCTCTGACTAATCCAATGTCATTTTTATTTCTTGATCACAAATTTCTTGTCTCTCTCTCTACAAATGCTGCCTACTAAAAAAGGATTACATGATGTATAATGTGTTTCTGTAATATTTCTGCCTTGTGTCTGACCACTATAAAATCCACTACAATTTTTATTTCTGGATAAAAAATGCAACAAATCTCCTTTTTCAACTGCAGCCTACCAAAAGGGCTTACATAATAGTGCAGCACATTTCTGTAATATTTCTGGCTCAGACATAATCCACTGTATTTTTTATTTTAGGTTTTTAAACTTTGCCTTGTCTATCCCTCTTACATTGCTGCCCAGTCAATGTGCTTACATACTTTCCAGCCAGTGTGATATGCCTGACTAATGTCTCTGAAATATGGCTGTGTAATTTTCGTTTCTTCCTAACAGTTAAATTATTTCTTGAACATGGGGTTGTGGTATTTGAGGTGTTTTTGTGAACTCTGTGTTGGCATTTCATGAAACTTTGTGAACAAAATAGTGTAGTAACACACCAAAAGAAGATTATATTTTATGCTACGAAACATGTTTTGCCAAAGTTTGGCAACTATAACAAAGTGTCAAGGTCCTACCTTTTCCCTGAGGTTATGTTACTCCATGTGCTGGCGTCCATCTTGGATTCTGCTGTGCATGGTGGGAATCCTTTTATGCCTTCAGGTCTCTGTGGTCCATCCCCCAGAGGGGTGTGGCTGATGACATATAAGCCTGTGGCCCGCACATGCTCTTTGCACTTGTGTCTTGTGTCTTTGTGTTGCTAATACTCTGTTCTGACTCTCGTGACTCTCCTGGTATCTGATTCGGCTTGTGACTCGACTATTCTTTGTATTCTCCTTTGATCTGACCCTCTGTTGCTGAACCCGGCTTGTGACCTGTGATTCTCGTCTGCTGTCCTGTACTGTTTTGTCCTGTTGTTGTTGACCCGGCTTGTCTGACTACTCTTTTGTCTCTTCCACCAGCTACATGCCATTGGCGGCGGCCATTACCGCAGCTGAGGTGTCTCGGGGGCCGCGACCTGGTTCTTGGCTGCGTCAAGTCCATCCCCACCATCAGGGGCCCTGGTGAAGGGCAGCCTGGGACTTAGACTCCGCACCCTGAGGGACTTCGGTCTGTGGGTGGTGGTTGTCGTCAGCCAGTGCGTTCCATTGCTAGGCCTGCCTGTCCGTTCCTCGGCCCCTGCCCTGACACAAAGCTAAGGGATTTAGCTTTATTTTATTTTGAAATGTAAACCTTCTGATAGATTTTAGATCTGTTTATGTTTACTACTTCATCCACTCATTTCTGGCCTATTACTGCTACATAAAAAACAAGTTAATATACAGTATCAAGTTAATTTATCAAGTGACAGTTAATCAGATAGGGGTGCTTTATGTAAGCCTAGGGTAAATGCACAATTACATTTTTTCACACATACTAAGTATGTAATGCCAGTTTACAGTGCAACTGAGGCTGTCCCAGAGAATCCTACAGTTCTGTAACCCTGCATAAAGCTTATAGCAGGCAGAGGATAAACAGAGTCAGGCTGAGCAGTAGCCAGTGGATCAGCAGAATTTAAATGAGCAGCAGGCAGAGAATCAGAAGCTAACATTAGAGCAAATAGGTAAAGGCAGAATTGGAGTTGTTGGCATGGGCAGGACCCAATCAGCTGACACTGACACAGGCAAGACTGGAGCAGCTGGCACTGACACAGGCTGATCTGAGGCAGAAGACATGCTGGGAGTCAGCAGACATGGAAGCTGGCTGGTCTGAAGCTTGAAGTCAGGTGGGTTGGTTGATAGCTGCTGATGATACAGGCCCAATGGCAACTGGTAGAAACACAAATTGGTCAGATGCTGGTCCATGTTGATCTGGAGTGGGAACAAGGTCCATAATTTTGGAGGCTTGAACTGACATAGGATATGACTGAATAGTGGCAGAGTGGACAGTGACAGAATTGTGCAGGTTGGAAAAAAAAAATCTTTTTTTTAGGTTTGGAGTCCTGCAGTTGAATATAGGGTTCCAATTAGGTAGTTTGGTTGGTAGGAAAAATGGAACGGCCTGGGAAGCTGAGAGAGAAAATAGCAGTGGCATAACAGGTTTTCTGAGGGGTTGCCACAGGTGACAGGGCTTTGGAGAGAAACGTCAGGTGACTTATTAAAGAGACTGTACAGCTAGTGTGAGCAGGAACCCAAGGCTGTGGAGTAGTGTACTGATAAATGTTTGGGAGTGAAGTGCAGTTGTCTAGAGGCATGAATAGATTGCTGCAAGTTAACTGAAACTGAAGATGATATGTCTGACCAGGCATGGAGTAGGGGTTGAACAAAGCTTGTATGACCAGAGAATTCACCACACTAATACATGGTGTTACATGGTTACATAGTTAGTCAATTTGAAAAAAAGTATCTAGTCCATCTAGTTCAACCAATAAAAAAGAAACACCACACACACACACACACACACACACACAAACACAGACACACACACACAGACAGACACACGTGCACACAAAACCTCCATATACTCAAGGAGGGTGAGAAACTATAAAAAGGATCATTCAAAAATTCCTTCCTGTTCCCCCATGAGGCAATCGGATATTCTCTGAATCAACTACCCCTGGTGTTATTACCTATAAATAATAGTATCCAGTCATATTTTGTGCATTTATGAATGCACCTTCTTTTTAAAACAATCTACAATGTACTGAGCTGGCCAGTACTAGTTCTCGAGGGAGTCTAGTCCACATTTTCACAGCTCTTACTGTGAAAATGTTTTTTCATATGTAAAGGTTAAATCTATTTCAAAATCTATTTCACTCCAGATGTAAAGAGTACCCTTCTTGTCCTCTGTAATGACCTAAAAGTGAATAACTCTGCACCAAGTTCACTGTATGGACCACGTATGTATTTATACATATTGACGTATCCCCCCTTAATTGCCTCTTATTAGGAGAAAATAAATTCAGTTCAGATAATCTTTCCTCATAGCTGAGCTCTTCCATGCCTCTTATCAGTTTGGTTGCCCTTCTCTGCAGTCCTCCGATATCCTTTTTGTGAGCTGGTGGAAAAAACTGAGCTGCACTTTCCAGTAATGATTAGTACCGGGGCAAAAATTATGTCTCTCTCTCTTTTTATGCAGTCTATACCTCTTTTAACCACCTAAAGACTGAACACTTTCAACCCCTTCCTGCCCATTCCATTTTTCAGCTTCCAGTGCTGTCATACTTTGAATGTCAATTACTCAGTTGCAACACTGTACTCAAATGATTTTGAAACAAAGCTCTCTTTGGTGGTATTTAATCACCACTGTTTTTTTTTTTTTGCTACATAAGCAAAAAAAAGCCAACATTTTTTTTAAAAAAACCCTAATTTTCTTAGTTTCTAGAATACATTTTTGCAAATAAATAATCTTTCTTCATAGATTTAGGCCAAAATGTATTATCCTACATTTCTTTGGTAAAAATAACCCAAATTAGTATATATTATTTAGTCTGGGTGAACGTTACAGAGTATACAAACTATGGTATACAGTATATATTTGAAATTTGTTCAGTCCTGATACACTGACTCTCATTTCTTGAGGCCCTAAAATGCAGGGACAAATACCCTCCAAATGTCCCCTTTTTGGAAAGTAGACAATCCAAGGTATTTAGTAAGAGGCAAGGTGAGTTTTTTGAACTTGTAATTTTTTTTTTTAGCTGAGGAAGCCCCACCTGGGCGTAACATGTATAAGAAGGCCAGCTATGCAGATGATGCATCTTCCAGTTAGGTGGTGAGAGCCCCAGACCACTGACGTATTTCTTTTATGCACTATGCTATATTTTTATGTGAGTGTTTTTATACCATTTTTAATAAAAACTGAGTTTGTATGAAGAGCACTATCTATCCTCTGTTTTGTGTTTTATTTGCCAATTCTCTACAGAGCTATAAAGTATTTGTCCTCTTCCTGATTTTCTTTTTTGCATATTTGTCACACTTAAATTATTCAGATCATCAAACAATTTTTAACATTACACAAAGATAACTTCAGTAAATACAAAATGCAGTTTTTAAATGATTTAAATTTTTAGGGGAAAAAAATGCTCTCCAAACCTGCCTGGCCTTATCTGAAAATGTAATTGCCCCTAAGCCTAATAACTGGTTTTGCCATCCTTGCCGGAAACAACTGCAATCAAACTTTTGAGATAACTGGCGCATCGCTGTGGAGGAATTTTGGCCCACTTTTCTTTGCAGAATTGTTTTAATTCAGCCACATTAGAGGGCTTTGAGCATGAATGGCCTGTTTAGGGCCATGTTGCAGCATCTCAATTGGATTTAAGTCCAGGCTTTGGCTAGGCCACTCCCAAACCTTAATTTTGTTATATTTAATCAGTCAGAGGTGGACTTGCTGGTGTGTTTCGGATCATTGCCCTGCTGCACAACTCAAAACAATCCCAAGACCAGGGGTGGACTGACCATTTGGAAACTCCGGTGCTGCCCAAGGGCCCGGGGTCACTAGGGGGCCCCATGAGATGCCCCTCGTACCTTTTTCATAGGCTTTTTTGAGTTTGGGCAAGGACACAGGACCCCATGATCCCCTATTGCCCGGGGGCCCCATGAGTTGTCAGTCTGCCCCAGACCATTACACTACAACTATCATGTTTGACTGCTAGTATGATGTTCTTCTTATGAAATGCTGTGTGGGACGCACACCTTCCAAACTTCAACTTTTGTCTCATCAGTCTACAGAATGTTTGCCCAAATGTCTTGGGAATGTTTTTTGGCAAATGTGAGACAAGCCATTGTGTTTTTTGCTCAGCAGTGGTTTTTGCCTTGGAAGTCTCCCATGGATGCCATTTTTTGCCCAGTCTCTTTATTATTGTGGAATCATGACCTTAATTGAGCCAAGTGAGGCCTTCAGTTCTTTAGATGTTTTTATGACCTCCTACTTTTATGACCTCCTGGATGAGTTGTCATTTTGCTCTTGGGGTAGGTTCAGTGGAAAGGTTCACCATTGTTCCTAGTTTTCTCCATTTGTGGATAATGGCTCTACCAATGGTTTGCCGAAGTCTCAAAGCCCTAGAAATTGCTTTGTAACCATTTCCAGACTGTTACATGTCAATTACTTTGTTTCTCATCTGTTCTTGAATTTTTTAAGATTGCAGCAGGATGGGTTGATTTTTTTAGATCTTTTAGCATGCTTCACTTTGTCAGACAGCTTCTATTTAAAGCAGAGCTTCAGTCGGTTTTCTGAAAACAAAAACCACAGCAGCTGACTTTTAATAATCAAAAACTTTCCTGTACCAGGATCCAGTCATGTGCTCACCCGAAGGGATGCTGTGGGCATCCGGCTATGACAGCTTTTGGCTTCGCAGCCGGGTGCTTACCCCATAGGCCGAGCCGAACTGCACACTGTGAATGGTCCCCCAGTCTTCTAACCTCCCTGGCGGTATTCCCAAGTGTAGCTCGGTGTAAAGTTTCAGCACCACAAGCGGTAACCCCAAGCTACACTCGGGAATAACCTGCAGCGTTGCTCCGGGATCTCTTCTTCACTTACCTTGTCCTGCGCTCCCGCGATGTCCCTCCTGCATTGTCCCCTGCAATGTCCTTCAGCTGATGCCAGAATTTGTCTTCTGGGTTCCGTTCCCTGCAACGTCGGGATGTACGGGGGAGGGAACTGGCAGGAAATTTGAAAGTTGTAAAAGTGACATTCACTAAATTCACTAAAATCACATAGTAAAACATTACTGTATCAAACCATTTCACATACATTTTGTCCCTAGTGCTTTGTCCTGTAGCGATAGTAAATTAGAACCACTTGCAGAATTGAGTGATAATGATTCGTGGGGAAATTCGTCATCAGACACTGAAAACGATTTTGCGACTTTGCTCAGTGATGTGCAAACTTGGCGCTATATTTCAAATTTCAGTGTTTTTGGTTTGATTATATTATTGAATTAAATTTATTATTATTATATTATTATTTTTTATGATTATTTATTAAATTCTAATTTATGATTTCTTGTTTCAAATTTTAACATGCCCGGGATGTTTACTAGACTCTTGTTTGGACAGATTTCAGTGAGTTATTCCTAAAAATTACAGGCCTACAATAAAAAAAAATACATATTTCCATGCAAAAAAATGTACCGCTTTGAGCACAGAAATATGGACATAATCAGGCCGCTAGGGAGGTTAATAATCAGACACTTATCTGAACCAGGATCCAGCGATGTGCTCACCTGAGGGGATGCTGGGGACTGTGTTTTATGTTTGACATTTATGATGAATAATATACACAGGTACTCACCAGTACTCACAACATATCGAAATGCTTCTGGATTACTTAACGGTGTTGACGTAATGGTATGGTGAATTTCTGTATTTAATACATAATATGTGATAAAGAGTGGAGGAAGAAACAATGGGATTGAAGTGTAACTCATAGAGAAGAAGAAAGGCAAAGGTGCTCTGCAGTATTTTAATCATTTAGGCATTTTATGACATTCTTTAAGATAAGAGGTCATAAATATCTGGCAAAAGTTTTAGATCTTAAACACTGTCAGGGAAGAGGATTGTGCAGTGAAGAAGGCGGACCGACACTGTAAGATACATCTCAGGAGTAGGAAATGATTCTAATAAATTAAAAGGATTGCTTTACATATACAGTATATGGTATACTTTTAAAATGGTTTCTGTGGGATTGCACATATGTTTTGTGGTTTTGGACACTGATCACCTATATCACTGTGAATGATTTATGTACTGTATATTGTTTAAGGAATTACGTTATCAATTTTATTTTGTTTTACATATGTGCACAGTTTGTAGTACTGACATATTAATACTGTGAATGATAACTATCACAGTTGCTTGTGCTCTTAACCTAACTGTCAAGCCATTAAATGGCTGGTGGCATAACTGATCACATGTGCAACACCATGAAAACTGCAGATATAACAGAGGCTAAGATGGCAGCTAAGGAAACTCCAAACCAAAAAGGCTCCAATGTATATTCCACTATACATTTAGAAAGATGCTGCCTGACAATAAACTTGGTCTTTAAAAGAACTGTCCACTGCCAGTAACTACTGGTAGTTCTCTGCCAGATGTGTTTGTGGGGGGTGAGGCCTTTGCCCTCGCTGAACACTTGTTAAGGTTATATTCCAAATGCTCAACAGACTTGGAGAAGCAGATATTCATTTATCACCTCACCAGGGGGGAAGAGTGGTGGAGTGTGCTCAATAATTAGAATTTGATGCACACTCAGTCTGAGCATGCAAAATGTAATCACTGCAGTTAAAGCACCAACAAATAAAGTTTTTTTTTAATTTTTTAAGATTATAATATTCATTGTAGAATTTGCATACAGCTTGTAAAGAATATTTTAATTTATGTCATCTGTTTATGTACTGTGTGACAGACCGTCTGGCATCCTGCCTGGGTGCCTCCATCAGAGAGCTACGTCTTTGCCGTATGGAACACAGGAACAAGGTATTATAGCTGGGAATTGCACCCAAAAACTAGACGACACTAGCTTAGGTGCAAACAGGAACTCCTTTATTTAACAGAAATACAGTTTTTTTGACACTGCTTAAACATTGGAAATTTACTCTTCCTCCCTCAATTTCTGAAGTTATTAGAACAACCCACTTACATTTTCACTATGAAACTATGTTTGCATCCACTACTGGGTCTTACAGTCGCATATCCATTATATGGAAACAGTGGTCACACTGGTATGAATCACAGGGTAATTCTCTTCAACAACATCTATGTTGCTCCTGTCTTAACATTTATTTTGACGTTTATTTCTGTTGTTCCTTTTCGTGATGTTTGAATGACCACTTGGTATACCATTGCGATGTATAAGTCATTCTTTGTTTGATACATTAAAACTTAAACATTGAAAGTAGAAATACAGGTTTTTATACACTTAAAAAATAGGGGCAGCCACCACATGAACAATAAAAACGAATATTACACATTGAGGTAATGAGGTAAAGTTGACACAAGACTAGTCACGCCAGGAGGATTAGCAAACAGACAGAAACCATAGGTTATTCAATTACGATTGATAGAAAGAGAATTAACAGTAAATAAATAACATCTTAATAAACAGATGCACATAACAAGCAGGGGACCTCAGCATCAGGTTGTTTTGAGCTGATTATAATCTTCTGCTTAGAATCTCTGAGTCTAGGAGGAGATTGAAACAGTCAATTCTGGATTGGGCACTGAGATCCTAAATCTGTATCCTGGTCCTCCAGTTCTCAGTGTCTGTGTGTGAGACATGAACTTGAATCCAAAGTAAAACTACTCTAAAAGGTCCCCCAGGCACACACCTCCCAAAGAATAGAGCCCCCTCAAATGCCAGGGCCCTTAGGCAGTAGGTAAGAGGATAGCCTGCAGTCCCCTCCGAAAGACCCTGTCCCAGTTTGGTCTGTCGCATACTGTATTTAGGCAATAATAACCATACTGCTGCATAGAATGTATTATTGTAGTGTGGTCAATAATTTCTGAAGGATAGATGGGGGACAGTGGGAAATGGAAATAGAAGAAAGGAAACTAGAGAAATGCAAGGTCTGATAAGTGTTGGAGGGTAATGATGGGGGGACAAGGGTATTTGTACTAGTGCATAGTTCCCATAGTTGGGGAGCCGCAATGAATGAGCTAAAAGTTATTCAAGTTTTGCTCACACAGTAGTAGTGGACTAAGTCTATGTAGTCAAATCCCATGCATCAATCAATGCTGCCCAGATTTTATCAATTTTTTTTCAGCAATTACATCCCAAGTATGTACATTTTAAGAGTGGTAGGGATAGTTAATAGCGGATCTCCACATACATGTAGACACATACCTACATTGTCACATATGCCTAGGAATCATATTAGAGGGTATACTCTCAGTGTCATTTGCCCAACTGCTCTATAGTCTGTCATTACTTCTCACCAAAAGGTCTGTATTCAGGGGCATGTCCAAACTACATGTATGAAAGTACCTATCTCTGCTTTGCATCTCTGGTACTTTCCATCAGTATTCTATTATATGGTAGAAAGCTACTGTGGGGTATAATATACCCAATGCAGGAATTAAAGTTTTATAACCTGGTCTTTAGCAGATAGAGGGAGATGTTGTTATATATCTTTATCCCAATCATGACCCAGTGGTTGGAAAGGAGGAGGGTTTGGTTTGCTTCTATCCCCAGTAAGCACTTTTCAAGTCCTCCCTAACCCTCCCTCTCTATGCTTCTCTTCTTTCGAGACTCACTGTATTCGGCTGTTTTCTCCCATTTCTCTGAGGATTGCAGTGATCTATCAGCCTCCTGGACTGGTGTCACGCTTTCTTGATGATTTCTCTGCCTGGCTACCCTACTTTCTCTCCTCTGAACTACCCACTATCATTCTTGGAGATTTTAACATCCCCATTAATCTCAACAACCCGGATACATCCCAACTGTTCAACCTAACCTCATCTTTTGCATTAGCACAATGTATACAGTCCTGCACTCACTCTGATGGGAATACATTAGACTTTGTTTTCTCCTATCTTTGCACTCCCTACAACCTCACAAACACCCGCTTTCCTCTCTCTGATCACAATCTCATCACCTTCACAGTGTCCTCATCTTTAAACACTTATCCCTCCAAGCAGCAAACAATTACCTGCAGAAACCTTCACAACTTGAACCCTGCTCCTTTCTACTCTGCAACTGACCAACTCTATGATAGACTCTCTCCTCTGTCCTGCCCTCAACTGGACACTACTGTCTAAAACAGTTTGCTTTCATCCACACTAGACTCACTTGCTCCTCTAACAACACGAAGCATCAGGCCCCGACCATTACAACCTTGGCAGACTGACGACAACAGAAATCTTAAACGACATAGTCATGCGCTGGAGCGATTGTGGCGTAAAACCAAATCTCAACAAGCATTCACCCTATATAAATCTATACAATTCCTCCCTCCATGCTGCCAAACAAGCCTACTTTGTCACTCTCATCAATAGCTTATCATTTAGTCCTCGTCGTCTCTTCTCTACTTTTAACTCTCTACTTTCTCCACCTTCACCTCCACCCAGCACCTCACTCACTGCTCACGAGATTCCATCCAACTTAGCATACCTTATACTAAACCTCCCTCAACACTTTCCTCTTTTGACCTTGCTACTCCTGAAGAAGTCACTAAGATTTTCTTAGAAGCCCGTCTCACTAACTGCCCCCTGGATCCTGTCCCCTCACAACTACTACAGTCACCCTCTTCTTCTGTCCTATGCTCCCTCACTCACATCTTCAATCTCTTCCTCTCTACTGGTGCCTTCCCCTCCCCTCTAAAGCATGTGCACATCACTCCCATACTTAAAAAGCCCTCCCTGGACCCCACCAACCTGAACAACTTAAGACCCATCTCCCTTCTCCCATTTAACTCTTAGAATGCCTAGTCTACAATCGCCTGAGCTCCTACCTCACTGACAACAACCTTCTTGACCCTTTACAGTCTGGCTTTCGCTCACTCCACTCCACTGAAACTGCCCTATTAAAACTCACTAATGATCTACTAACTGCTAAAACCAATGGCCAGCTAGGTGTAACCCTGGACTCCCATCTGTCCTTTCAGCCCCAAATCCAATCGCTGTCCAAATCTTGTAGACTTCACCTCCACAACATCTCCAAGATACGGCCGTTCTTAACCTCGGAAACCACTAAGAAACTTATTCACTCCCTTGTTATATTTCGCCTTGACTATTGTAACTCCCTCCTCATTGGCCTACCTCATTGCAGGCTATCCCCTCTTCAGTCTATCATGAATGTTGCTGCCAGACTCATCCACCTTACTAACCGTTCTGTATCAGCCACCCCTCTCTGCCAATCCCTCCACTGGCTTCCCATTGCCCAACGGATAAAATTCAAAACATTAACAATGACATATAAAGCCATTTATAACTCTGCCCCAAACTACATCAGCAATCTTGTCTCCAAATATCACCCAAACCGTACTCTCCGCTCCTCACAAGACCTCCTGCTCTCTAGCTCCCTTGTCTCCTCCTCTCATGCTCATCTCCAGGACTTCTGCAGAGCTTCCCCCATCCTTTGGAACTCTCAACCCCAATTTATCAGACTATCGCCTACTCTGCTCACTTTTAGGCAATCTCTGAAAACCTATCTCTTCAGGGAAGCCTATGTTGTCTTCAGCTAATAATGTAATTTTCTACTCTTCCTACCAGTCCATCCCCCACAGTTATTACCTTTTGTACCACTAACCCCTCCCTCCTAGATTGTAAGCTCCAAGGAGCAGGGCCCTCCTTTCCCTCTTGTATTGAACTGCATTGTTGCTGTATTGTCTCCCTTTATATTGTAAAGCTCTGAGCAAACTGTTGGCGCTATATAAATCCTGTATAATAATAATAATAAATTAAAAGGACAAGAGAGTTTAGACGTGTCAGTACTAGATAAACTAAGATAGAGAGAAGAAAGAATCATATCAAACCTTTCTGTGATTGAAAATGTCTCAATGCTATTTGAACCTAGGGTAATGGACATGAGAACTTTGGGGGCTTGGATCGCATGTCTTAGTAGGAAAAACCTAAAGAATGTTCAGTTGGGAAGATGAAATGTTCTTTTAGGCCTGTCAAAGTCTATTAAGATTCCCTCTGGCATATGTTGAAATTTTTAATGCCAAATCTAGTCCAAAATGGGGATCAGGTAAGGAATGTAAATGTGGGAGACAGAGGAGTGAATAGGGACAAAGTGTTTTACATGCTGTAATGCATCTGTACCTGTTTCCATACAATAATGGTGGTCTTAATAGGAGTAGAAACATTTGGGTTTGGACGAAGTCTGCAAAAAACAAGATTGCTTAGTTCAGAATAGGAGTCTCAGCATGCAACTTAATGCTGGTCTAGTAGGAGAACCACCAGCAGACCATAACCAATGCCAATGCCTTATAGTACTTCTGGAAACAGAGTAGTGCTGTAGGGTAGTTTTAGCTAACCTTGGTGTACCTCCTTCACAATTAAAAGAGAGGATCTGGTCTAAATTTTTGTAGTTTCACTCAACTGAGTCAAATGCTTTTCAGCATCAAGGGAGACTACCACCCCATGACAGCATCTTGTCTGGCTCTCCATATTAGTAAATAGCCTTCTCATATTTATATCACTTCCTTTTTCTGGCATAAAACTCCATGGATCACTATTAGAATAACCTTATTTAAGCACATTAACAATATTTTAGGAAGGATTTTGGCATCAACATTTAGTAATGAGATTGGTCTATATGAGGAGCATAGGCTGGGATCTTTATTAGGTTTAGTATAGTGAGAGTTAAATGCTCTAGTATATAGGTGTTTCCATAGCCAAGCATTGTGGAGTCCAAACAATGTGGCCTATTTAGACAAAGTGGACTGGGTAGAAATGTAGCTATCCTTAGCTATTAAGGATATTAAATTGTATGGAAACGAGCTATTGGCAGGCAGGGGAACATATAGGCCTATTAAATCCATTTCAACATTGTCTGTTATGGCATGGAGTATGACATATTTTCCATCTGGGTCAAGCCCGAGATGCAAAAACTTAAAAGGTAAGACTTTGTGTATTAATAGTGGGTGTATGCTACAAGCCCCCTAGCCTGAAGGATGAAGAGATCAGTCTCCTCTCACAGTTAGAAATTGCAGCAAGGCAGGGCAATGTTATTATTATGGGGGGCTTCAATTTTCCAGATATTGACTGGGCAGACAGAACAACTCACTCATCCAAGGCTCATCATTTCATGAATGTCTTGCAGGACAATTTCATGTGTCAGTTGGTAGATGCCCCAACTAAAAGTTATACTCTGCTTGACCTACTAATTATCAACAACAAAGAGCTGGTTTCAGATGTGGAAGTAAGGGATAACTTATAAAACAGGAATCACAGAGTAATTACGTTCATCATAAATCTTAGAAAAAGGAGATGGGGTAAGTACAAGAACACCAAATTTCAAAACAGTCAATTTTACTAAGCTGCACTCCATACCACACAACATTAAATAGGATCAAATTCTAAAAACAAGAAACACTGAGGAAAAATGGGACTACTTTAGGGACATAATAAACAATGGCAATAGCCTGTGCATTCCAATGGGCAACAAATATAAAAGAACTAAAGCTAAACTTGAGTGGCTAAATTGTAACGTAAAAGGGCATATGAAAGAGCAAAAGCTGTCCTTTAAAAAATATAAGGCTTACGGGTTACAGTTGGCATTCCAGCACTACAAAGAATGAAACTAGAAATGTAAGAGTGTGATCAGAGCAGCTAAATAGACCACGAGAGACACATAGCAGAGGAGAGTAAAACAAATCCCCAATTTTTAGATTTTATATATATATATATATATATATTTATATATATATACATAAAAAAGCCCCTCTACATGTTGTGCTATACAATATGATGAATTAACATGGACAGGAAGCAGCAACATCCACTCAGCATGTGAACTACTGTAGCTCATTACAAGCTTTGCATTTGAATGGTAAGGGACTATAACCAAGAATTTTCCAGTGAAAATGGTATCATTAGTTGTAAACAACTTGGATTTATGGAAGACCATTCTTACTAAACCAACCTTTTAACATTCTACAAGGAGGTCAGTAATAATTTGGAAAAAAGATATGGAACTTCCTTCCCAAGTTTAATGGTGTCAGCAGTATATGTAGATAATCTGAAAAAACTTTCCGATGTATTTCTCAGTGAATAAAACGTACAATATGGAGGTTGGTAGCAACATAAACACACACACATGCAAACACATACTATACAGGTTAAACTGGATGGACCTGTGTATTTATTCAGTCTTATCAACTATGTACGTAACTAGCTCTGCCTTTCACTTCTTGGATTTTTATTTTTACATGGCCTACCGCTTTGTGGCAGAGTTGCTGTTGTTCCCAGCACCACGCTTAAATTCACTGAGCTCTTTTGAGCGACCCATTCTTTCAAAAATGTGGGTAACCCCACTTGTTGCCACTGCACTGATAAGTGTGACTTGGTTTGGCTGAATCAACAAAATTAACACTCTTAGTATCAGTGCATCAACGCACACTTTTCTATTTGCTGCCATTGAACTGAGGCACATGACCCTATTCACAGTTGCTGAGCCATTTTGCACAACCCCACTTACCACCATTGCATTAATCTGCATGACCCCACTCACAGCCATTGCATAGATGTAATTGATCCCACTCAGCACCAGTGCACCGACATGCACTATTACATTCAATGCTGCTCCACTGCCACACTATCCAACTCGCTACCTATTATTGCACTCACTTGCACTTCGATTGCAGCATAATATGTACTATATACTGTGTATATACGTATATATATATATATATATACAGTATATACATATACACTATATTGCCAAAAGTATTGAGACACCCCTCCAAATCATTGGATTCAGATGTTCCAATCACCTCCACGGCCACAGGTGTATAAAATCAAGCATCTAGGCATGCAGACTGCTTCCACAAACATTTGTAAAAGAATGGGTCGCTCTCAGGAGCTCAGTGAATTTAAGCCTGGTACTGGCAACTCAGTCACAAAGTGGTAGGCCACGTAAAATGTCAGAGCGGGGTCAGCACATGCTGAAGCGCACAGTACGCAGAAGTTGCCAACTGTCTGCACAATCAATAGCTAATGGCCGAGCAGCTGCATCCAAGCCTTACATCATCAAGTGTAATGCAAAGCGTCGGATCCAGTGGTGTAAAGCACGTTGCGACTGGAATCTAGAGCAGTGGAGACGTGTTCTCTGGAGTGACCAATCACACTACCTGTCTGGCAATCCGATAAACGTGTGTGGCGATTGCCAGGAGAACTTGCCTGACCTCCTTGTGCCAAGTGTAAAGTTTTGGAGGAGGGGGGATTATTGGGCCTGGCCCCTTAGTTCCTGTGAAGGGAACTCTTAAGACATTTTGGACAATTTCATGCTCCCAACTTTCTGGGAACAGTTTGGGGATGGCCCCTTCCTGTTCCAACATGACTGCGCACCAGTGCATAAAGCAAGGTCCATAAAGAAAGTTGTTGTAAGTGGGCAAACTTACAAAATCTTAAGGGGATTAACTAATTATCTTCCCCACTATATACAGTCATGGCCGAAATTGTTGGCACCCTTGATATTTTTCCTGAAAATCAAGTATTTCACACAAAAAAGGTATTGCATTAACACATGTTTTGCTATACACATGTTTATTCCCTTTGTATGTATTGGAACAAATATAAAACAGAGGCAGAAAAGCAAATATGACATAATGTCACACAAAACCCCAAAAATGGGCTGGACAAAAGTATTGGCACCCTTAACTTAATATTTGGTTGCACACCCTTTGGAAAACATAACTGAAATCAGTCGCTTCCTATAACCATCAATAAGCTTCTGACACCTCTCACCCGGAATTTTGGACCACTCTTCCTTTGCAAACAGCTCCAGGTCTCTCTTATTGGAAGGACACCTTTTCCCAACAGCAATTTTAAGATCTCTCCACAGGTGTTCAATGGGATTTAGATCTGGGCTCATTGCTGGCCACTTCAGAACTCTCCAGCGCTTCTTTGCCATCCATTTCTGAGTGCTTTTTGACGTATGTTTGGGGTCATTGTCCTGCTGGAAGACCCAGGATCTTGGACGCAAACCCAGCTTTCTGACACTGGGCCCTACAGTGCGACCCAAAATCCTTTGGTAATCCTCAGATTTCATGATGCCTTGCACACAGTCAAGGCACCCAGTGCCAGAGGCAGCAAAACAACCCCAAAACATCATTGAACCTCCACCATATTTTACCGTAGGTACTGTGTTTTGTTCTTTGTAGGCCTCATTCCGTTTTCGGTAAACAGTAGAATGATGTGCTTTACCGAAAAGCTCTATCTTGGTCTCATCTGTCCACAAGACGTTTTCCCAGAAGGCTTTTGGCTTACTCAAGTACATTTTGGCAAACTGTAGTCTTGCTTTTTTATGTCTCTGTGTCAGCAGTGGGGTCCTCCTGGGTCTCCTGCCATAGCGTTTCATTTCATTTAAATGTCGACGGATAGTTCGCGCTGACACTGATGCTCCCTGAGCCTGCAGGACAGCTTGAATGTCTTTGGAACATGTTTGGGGCTGCTTATCCACCATCCGGACTATTCTGCGTTGCAATCTTTCATCAATTTTCCTCATCCGTCCACGACCAGGGAGATTAGCTACAGTGCCATGGGTTGCAAACTTCTTGATAATGTTGCGCACTGTGGACAAAGGCAAATCTAGTTCTCTGGAGATGGACTTGTAACCTTGAGATTGTTGATATTTTGCCACAATTTTGGTTCTCAGGTCCTCAGACAGTTCTCGTCTCCTCTTTCTGTTGTCCATGCTTAGTGTGGCACAGACAGACACACAATGCAAAGGTTAAGTGAACGTCTCTCCTTTTTATCTGCTTTCAGGTGTGATTTCTATATTGCCCACACCTGTTACTTGCCCCAGGTGAGTTTACAGGAGCATCACATGCTTGTAACATTCTTATTTATCCGCAGTTGTGAAAGGGTGCCAATACTTTTGTCCAGCCCATTTTTGGAGGTTTGTGTGACATTATGTCGAATTTGCTTTCTTTCCTCCCTTTTTTTGTTTTGTCCCAATACACACAAAGGGAATAAACATGTGTATAGCAAAACATGTGTTAATGCAATACGTTTCGTGAGAAATACATGATTTCCTGGAGAAATATCAAGGGTGCCAACAATTTCGGCCATGACTGTATATATATATATATATATATATATATATTTATATATATATATATATATATATATATATATATATATATATCTCAATAGTAAAAAGGCAAGGTCAGAGCATATTGGTCCTATAAAGAATAATAAGGGGAGGCTGGTTAAAAGTTACAAGGAGCACTTGTACTAAATACATATTTCTCCTCAGTTTTTATGAAGGAAAAGGATGGGTATAATAAACAGGACAGTATTGTCAGTAGCACGACACAGGATGTACCCTTGTGGCCAACAAAAGCCAGTGTTCAAAAAAACTTGAAAACTGTAATGTGAGTAAATCACCGGGACCAGATGACTTACACCGGAGTCCTCAAAGAACTTAAAGTGGTTGTAAAGGCTCGAGGTTTTTTTACTTCATGCATTCTATGCATGAAGGTAAAAAACTTTCTGTGTGCAGCAAAGCCCCCAGCCCCCTCAATACTTACCTTAGCCTCATCACGATTCAGCGATGTGAATTACAGACTCGGCTGTTCTGAGTCTCCACCATTGGCTCCCGCTGCTGTCAATCACAACAGCCTTGTACCATGTGACAAGCTGTGACCAATCACAGCTCACAAGGTAGTTCTCAATGGCTGCAAGAATGCAGCTAGAGAAAAGGAGAAATTATTGCTTTTACAGCCTTTATCGGTGTAAAAGCAATCAGTGTAAAAAAAAAAAAATCTTCATCACCCCCACAAGTAGTACAGTGTCACCATGGTGGCACTGTACTGCTAGGGTGACAGTATGTAAAAAAAAAAAAACATAAATAATAATATAAAAAAAAATTTAAAAAAATGTTTAAAAATTATAATTTTTGATTATAAACTAATTTGGGTTATTTTTTTTTTTACTAAAAAGATAACAGAATACATTTTGGCCAAGATCTATGATGAAATACTATTTATTTGCAAAATTTTATAAGAAAAACACTTTTTTTTCAAAATTTTTGGACTTTTTCATTTACATAGCAAAAAAAAATAAACATCCCAGTGGTGAATAAATACCACCATAATAAAGCGTTATCTGTCTCAAAAAAATGCTAAAAATCCATATGGGTACAGTGTTACATGACCGCGCAATTGTCAAAGTGTGATAGTGCTGAAAGCTGAAAATTTGCCTGGACAGGAAGGGGGTGAAAGTGTCCGGACTTGAAGTGGTTAAAACCATTAATAAGGCTTACAACACAGAATGTCACAAAATACTGAACTGTCTTAGAAGGCATAGACTTTGTGATGTGTTTTCTTTCACCCGATGCGTTTCAGAGATATGCAATTCTTTCTTCAGGGATGTGAAGGATATCACATCTCTATAATATATTTGGGTAAATATTATACAGTATGTACAAAAACATATATTTATATACTATATTTTTAATATAATTGGGTAAATATTAAACAGTATGTACAAAAATATGTATCTATTTCTGTATAAAAATCTCATAGTATATATCTGTTACTTACAGTTAGATAGTAGTAAACATAGAAGCAAAATTGTACAGATTTAAAACATGTGCGATTGTCACCACCCCACTTACCAGCCACGAAAGGCACATCACACTTCCAATCTCACCAAGAAAGGAAGGGGGCACATAACAACCACTGGGGCCCACGAATGCCAAAACTATGAAACAAATAAAAACCCTTAAGGTCTTACTGTATCCAAAATACATATAGCATATGTACATAAATACAAAAAAAGGTTGCCAGCAAAGAAAGTTCTACCCGTAATATGTAAAGAACTTGAAACATACTGTATGTATATGGGACTCCAGTATAATCCCAAATCTCCAGGAGATACATGACAATGCCTGAAGGATAAATATATATAAATAATAAAAAAATATATCTGAACACAGTATAATAAATGTTATATAAAGCAGTGATAATTATGTAGCTGATTTAATAAGATTCATAAAGTCAAAATCAGCACAAACCATCAAGAAAATAAGGCATGAAGCATAACCCTCATTACATCCAATAGAATGCAAGAAAAAGCTAATTAATGGTTAGAGGATCACAGTGTTCCAGGCCCAAGAGCAAAAATTATCTGGTATCTTACCTGGAGTACCAAGTGATAATGGCAAAAGCCACAATTCTGGAGCCTACTTTGCTGTGCAACTTAAATATATTTGAACTCCCACCCAAATTCCGAACACCTGGGTATCAGGGCCCAGGCTACACCCAAGGTAGAGGGAGCTAACCGATATACATTAGAACATTGCTAAAACTATATAAGTAGGCATTTGCCCAAGTAACCTGTGTTATAAAGTACCAAACAAAAATGATAACACTATTTTCCCTGTTCCCACCCCACACACCAACAAAAACTAGAGTGTATATGAATCCCTAAACTAAACAGGATATCAAACCAACTGAGGTAGTAAACAGGCATTCGATTTGGAGATCAACTGTCACCTCCTCCATAGAGATGCTGCTTTCTATTTGAGTCAGCTGCCAGTCTCTCAGCAGTAGCTGAGGGTACTATCTTCATTGCTAGCCAAACTTGATAAATTTGAAAACAGTAAATCAAGAGTAAAGGGAGTCCATCAGAGGTATTCTGCAGCATAGTGCACATGTATGGATAAACCAAAGCAAAACCACATGGGAAGCAGGACCTCTCTACTGTGCAGGGAAAAGTATCCAAAGTGTTCATGGTAAAATGATGGATATCTTGCACTGGTGTTTCTCAAAGAGAATGTACAGCCCAGCTTTCACCAACATAAAAAACAGTTTATGTCTGAGTATTTTAGTCTTGATCTCAGTTCCTAAATAGGGTAGTAGGTTCCAGTATCACTACCAGTCAGGTTAAGGGAGTTACTGGTGTAGCATTGCATGATGTATTTTAACTGTCCTTGCGCCAAGGAGTAAACCGGAGTTGCTCTGTAGAAAGGTGTATGGTATGTCTGGGTCATTGATAAATATTAAACTTCATATTTAGTTTCCAGCAACACATCATTGGAGGGAGCCAGGCATCTCAGCCTCCAATTGTTTAAGATAGTCAACCCTCCAGTAGATTTCCCTCACTCCCTACACCAGTCAGCAAATGAAAAATATAATATGTAAAATTAATCTTTGTCTAATGGCTATGGCTTGAGGATAGAGTCCAGCCATTGAGAGGCGGTGGAGCAGCTGATCCAGGATTTGCACTGGTGCACTGCCACAGACAGCCATGAAAGGGAAGCTCAGAGATACAGTGGCGTACCTGGAGCAGTTTGCCCAGACCCCCGCCAAAGACTCCACATCCAGGGCTCCTTCTTTGGACACAAAGCTCACAGCCCAGCCTTATGACTGCCAAGCCTCTGATCAGCCAGCTTCTACTGAGGGGGCAGAGGTATGAGAGATGCAGCCAAGCACAGTGTGTACTCCCTTCAATCATGACATCACTCCTTCCAAAGACACAGACAGCAGCCATGCCTATGACCTTACCTTGTCAGACATCTTAACAGCTGTTTCTGCCTGTAATGCCTCCCTACCATCTCTCTCCCAAGGCCTTCACAGTATCAAAGAGGATGAATTGCTTGCTAGATAAGATATGAAAATTGATACCATTGATACAGTCTTCTAAGCCTACTTCACAGAAAGTATATTTTCATGGTTACAGAACTGACGACTTGAAGAATAGACTCTGAAGGAACATTGTCTGCATTGTGGGCCTAGCAGAGCATTTGGAGGGGAGCTTCCCCTCAAAGATTTCATCGAAGGTTGGTTGAAGGATAACTTTGGGGTGGATAGCATCACTCCCCTATTCTTGGTGGAAAGGGCACACCATCTAGACCACCTCCAGCCGGAGCACCCCTTAGACCCTTTCTTCTGAAACTCCTTGATTACATGGACGTGACATTATAATTTTCAAGGCCAGGCAGCATATACATTTACACTTAGTGGGATCCAAATTATCTTTCTTCAGAGATTTTTTCCATGGAAGTACAACAGCAGCGCACAAAATACACTGAAGTCAACAAACACCTAGGACAACTTTATATGTCCTACTTTACTCTATATCCTGCCAAGCTGGTTGTCACTCAGGGTACTATTCACTTCAACTCCTCTTCTGCAGCCTCCAAGTGACTGGATACACAGGAGCAGCATCTCCATTTTATTTCACTCTCCTATACATAGGAGACATCCTACTAGTTTGTATGCAATGAGTAGTACAAGCGCCTAAGTATATAGGTAACAAGCTGCTGTGCACAAAGAAAGGTACCAATATCACCCTAAAAAGTAGCAATGTATATATAAAGTGCAGCGCTCGATATTAAAACCAATAAAATGAAAATAATTCCTTATTAGATGGTAAATATACAGTATATACATATAAATTCAAAAGATAGTCCAGCAAATCAAAATAAAGATATACTGTAAGTGCTCAGGTGACTTAAAAGTCTGGTATCTGTGTGGTAATGATAAAGCAATGCGCACTCACCGGACGCGCATAACAAATGCACTTTTGTGTATAAACAATCCAGATGTCCTCTGATAGTGGGTGGTCCTCCCTCTGTTTGGTATGAGGCTGGTGGTCCTCTTCCACTAGGGGTCCCCCTATATGATCCTGGTAGGTAGTATCCCTCTGGTTAGGCTGGGTAGCAGTAATCCGTCCCGGGAGTGTGTCTGTGGACTAAAGTACTCCCCCAGGGGATGACAAGGATACTCCCATAGTGCAGTAATTTTAAAAAGATATTTTATTGTGATGCATCAAGGTAAATTTAAATATAAATCGTTGCAGACAATGGTCTGTTAGGGACTGATCGTCTGATGTAGTAAGATGACCGCCGGAGCTCCACGTTGCTCCGGCGGCGTGACGTCACGGCGTGGTGTGGCTCCTCCTTTTTTTTTTTTTTTTTAATTTTAAAAAAATATTTTATTGTGATGCATCAAGGTAAATATAAATATAAATCGTTGCAGACAGTGGTCTGTTAGGGACTGACCGTCTGATGTAGTAAGATGGCCGCTGGAGCTCCACGTTGCTCCGGGGGCGTGACGTCACGGCGTGGTGTGGCTCTTCCTGACGCGTATCGTGCTCCAGCACGTCCTCAGAGGGGGGTCGCCAATCACACCATGCCGTCCACCGTTCGTATTTATAAGTATTGTCGTACATGCGCAGTAAGTTGTGGCCATTTTGGAGAACTGCAGAATGAACTGCGCAGGCGCGGGTGTCCGGGCGCCATTTTCCCTTGGTCTCCCAATGTAGAGGAACAGAACAGACAATGCGTCTGTGTGTTTACTATAGGGATGTGCTAGTGCGCACATAGGAAGGCTTCAGCACCATTTTTCAATAGATCTTATTCAATAATAGACAGAACAGATAGGTCTTCTGAATGTCTATGCTGGACTGGTGATTATTACATTGAACTTAAAATCAGTGGTTAATAAGTAACAAAATAAGTAAAAAAGATGGGGAGGGGGAAATTGGCTGATTTAAAAGTCAATATCTTGGTTTTACATAAACCAAGCTGGGATTAATGCGCATGTGCAAATCTTGTAACCACATCGTACAGTAAACAAATACATAAAATCACTCATATAAACAATATAATGTGAATATTCCTCATATTTATAAAAAAGCTTATTGATATATATAGAGTTATAAAATATAAATAGTATGTGTCAAGATAAGGTATGAGTAGATATTGAAGGGTCATCAATGCCTATTAGTAAAGAAGCTTATTGGTATATATAGAGTTATAAAGTATGGTAATTATGTGCCAGAATGAGTTATAAATAGGCATTGAGGGATCATCACACTATGCCTGGATAATAACAGGTATCCCAAAATAGTATATAGAATCTCGATCGACCTCTAATGGGATAGTAATAAAAATTTACATAGATAATAATCAAATATATATAAAAAATATATATATAAAAAAAGGTAAATAAAAACATCAAACAATAGTGGTTAAGATGATAAAAGAACTAAAACTGGGAAGGAGCCCAGTAGCTCTTTAGGCTCATTTTCCATAGGGGCAGGTGGAGGGGAGGGTAAAAAGGAGGCAGATATCCAATATTTTTGATTTTTAATTCTGATCATGTTTGGAATGAATAGTATCTTAACTGTTCTCTATGAAACAATTAATATTAACCTCTATATTGAGGCCATTGGGTTGTAAGGAATGGAGCTCATATATCCATTTCATTTCTAGCTGAGAAACAGCTCTTCTCTTGTGTATTCCTCTCCAGAGTGGTTTAATTAAATCGATGCCTGTAAATTTTAAAGAGGTTGGATCATTGTTGTGAATCCTCCTATAGTAATTAGAGACTGAGTGTTCTCTATATCCACGTTTAATGTTATTGACATGTTCTCGTAACCTGTCCCTAAGCCTCCTAGTGGTACGCCCAATGTACTGCAACTTGCATGGACATTCTAGCAAGTAAACAACAAATTTACTATTACAGGTAATGAATTTGTCAATATTGTACATTTTTCCGGTTATTTGTGACATTTGTGTAGTTTGTTTATGCTTCCTATTATTGTCACATTTACAAATTATACATCCATTGCATGGGTGGTAACCTTTTAAATCCTTAAACAGGGAAATTTCCTTGGGCGGATCAATCACATTAGGTGCGAGGTAATGCCGTAAACTAGTAGCCTTGCAAAACACTATATCAGGCTTCTCTGGTAATATGTTAGTCAGTACTGGGTCTGCTTTTAGGACCTTCCAATTTTTGTTGATGATGTGATTGATTTCCCTATATTGTCTGGAATATGTTGTGACAAATGGGCATATTTGGCTTTTTTTGGGCTTCTGTTTGTCAATTAGAAGGTCTTCTCTATTCAAATGTGCTACGGTGTCAATAGTACGGTCCAAAATCTCTGCTTCATATCCCTTTTCCAGGAACCTATTTTTTTAAATTTCAGATTGGTCATAAAACGTTTCTAGATCGGTACAATTCCTACGTAATCGGATAAATTGTCCTTTTGGGATATTGGACAACCATCTAGGGTGATGGCAACTGCCTTTCGGTATGAATCCATTGCGGTCTGTTTTTTTTAAAAAGGTTTTGGTCACTATTCCACCTTTATAATTAACAAGTGTAAGGTCCAGAAAACTGATTTCCTTTACACTGTAATTGTAGCATAACTCTATGTTTAGATCATTATGATTAAGAGTGGTAAAAAAATTTATTAAGGTCTGCTCTTCCCCATTCCAGAGCAAGAAGACATCATCAATGTATCGTCTATAGTTCAGGCCACTCTCTCGAAAAGATTAACATCTCCTCCCAATGTGCCATGAATACATTTGCGAGACTGGGGGCAAATTTTGCCCCCATTGCTACGCCTTTTATCTGCAGGTAATATTTATGATTAAACCAAAAATAATTGTTGTTGATGGCAAAATTAAGCAGAGTCAGAATAAAATCCACATGTAAGGTCGATAAAGTGCTATAGGTTCGTAAATAGTATTCAGCGGCTTCCAATCCATCCCTATGGGCTATATTGCTGTACAGGGAGGAGACATCAGCCGTTACTAGAAAAGTTTGAGGGGTGATGGACAGATTTTTGATATCGTTTAACATTTGTTTAGTGTCCCTTAGATAGGCTGGTGTTTGGGACAGCGGTTGTAGAAAAAAATCTATATATTGCCCAATTTTTGAGCTCCATGAGCCTATACCACTCACAATTGGTCTCCCTGGGGGGTTGATAGGATCCTTATGGATCTTCGGAAGAATATATAAAACTGGGAGTTTTGGGGCTGTGGGACATAAAAAATCTCTTTCCTTTTTGTTAATAATTTCTTTAGTAAAACCATCCTTAATAATATTTTTTAAAATATGTTTAAAAGAGAAAACTGGATCCTTGGGTAGAACAGCATAAGTTGTCGCATCACCCAAAATAGGAGGAGCCACACCACGCCGTGACGTCACGCCGCCGAAGCAACATGGAGCTCCGGTGGCCATCTTACTACATCAGACGGTCAGTCCCTAACAGACCACTGTCTGCAATGATTTATATTTAAATTTACCTTGATGCATCACAATAAAATATCTTTTTAAAATTACTGCACTATGGGAGTATCCTTGTCATCCCCTGGGGGAGTACTTTAGTCCACAGACACACTCCCGGGACGGATTACTGCTACCCAGCCTAACCAGAGGGATACTACCTACCAGGATCATATAGGGGGACCCCTAGTTTAAGAGGATCACCAGCCTCATACCAAACAGAGGGAGGACCACCCACTATCAGAGGACATCTGGATTGTTTATACACAAAAGCGCATTTGTTATGCGCGTCCGGTGAGTGCGCATTGCTTTATCATTACCATACAGATACCGGACTTTTAAGTCACCTGAGCACTTATATCTTTATTTTGATTTGCTGGACTATCTTTTGAATTTATATGTATATATATTTACCTTCTAATAAGGACTTATTTTCATTTTATTGGTTTTAATATCGAGCGCTGCACTTTATATATACATCCTACTAGTTTAAATGCCTAAGTTTGAGCATTTTTCTCTTCAAATGTGCTGGAGGTGCTCTGTACCAGAAGTGCCTTATCTTAAATGTTATGGATGACATCTTCTTCTGCAGTTTGGACATGTCCAACTACAGAACTGCCACTCTGTAGTGGCCCCTGCATAGTACAATTTTGAAAGTTTCTTTTTATGGCTGATTGCTAGTTTTTGTTTTCTTATTATGTTGTTTTATAACCCAAGGATGATGAGAACTTCTCTACACTTCTGATGTGGACCTTGGAGCTGACTATCTGCATGGCATACCCACTCCTTTTTTTACTGATATGGTATGATGATGCTCTTAATGATTTTCCATGTCAAATGATTCTGATTATCTTCATTGTTGGTTTCTACTATGGTTAAAGGAGATATTGTAATGTTATGGAACATTAGAGGGCTAAGTGATGCTAATAAGAGACAAGTCATGTTTACTACAGTCAAGCTGTTCTCACCATTGATAATCTACCTGAGAGACACAAACCTCCATAGAGATACTGTGCATCATGTGAAGCGTCAGCATTTCTGTACACAGTTTCACGCTACATATACTTCCTATTCAAAGGGGGGTCTCTACTCTTGTTGCCAATGAGGTGGAATTCACCTGCAGACAGACTATGGTGTTCACACATGGACGCACATCATCCCCCTCCACTCCCCTCTGGTTTTACCTGAATCATTAAATTTCATATCTGATAACCTGAATGTACTTCTGTTGGTTGTGGGTGACTTTAATAATTATCTGAACCCATATATGGACAAAAATGGTACTGCCCATAATGCACCTTCTAATACTCCCTCTCCCTTTGCTTTATGTATCCAGAAAATAGGCCTTACTGATGTCTGGGGGTTGAAAAAGCTCGTACCAATATGGACTTATCCAGGATCAATAAGGCCTTGGAAACTCCACAATATTGTCCTATTACACATATGAAGTTCTCTGCTAGGGGGTATCATACCATACCTACTGTTTCTTTCTCTAGAACTCAAAAACAACAGTAAGGTAAACTGAATTCCCAGCACCAGAAAACTAGTGTGGGCTTATGCTCATATGTGTGCATGTGCACATTGCAAACACTTCTAAGCGAAAAGGCAATATTAGACAAATTAGAGTGCGTACTCTTCACCTTCAGAAGTGTTTAGGCAGGAGGTGCAACAGAGCCCTCCTCAACATTCCAGTCATCCCCAGCTACATGATAATAACCTTCCAGCTTCTGGAAGGTTCACTCTTTTTGGTTAAACCTCCTTACAACCCATGACAGAGTTATTTTGGACATAAGAGAATTTGTGAATAAACAGCCAGCTCATATATTTGTGGTATGGGACACTCTGAAGACATAAATAAGAGGGGTTTTTGTTGCTCAAATATCTAAAATTAAACAAAACTCTTGAGCATGGGAATCTAATGTCATTAATGCAGTTACACAGACAGAATTCAATTACCTCACTCTTCCTTCTCGAGACCCAAACTATCTGGCTGCAGCAATAGCAATTAAATGCCTCCTTATCTATGAGAAAGGAACGAACAAAAGAGTTTTTTTTATGAATCAAACATTTTTCTAGTAGGGGGAAAACACGGAGGAACCTCCTGGCCACCATAGCCAAATCCCAAAACTTTTTGGCTTTCATTAGTGAACTTTGTGATGCCACTGGGCATAGGTATTGTCTTCACTTGATGTGGCTATGGTTTTTGGTTCCATCTATTAGGACCTTTATAGTAGTAAAGTGTCCTATAAAAAAGATTTTCTGGACTCTATTTCCTTGCCCACCCTTTCTTCTGAAGCCAGCACCAAGCTAAACTCTCTTTACCATAGAAGAGTTACAAACAGCACTTTTTGGTATACTTAATAACAAATCCCAGGAGCAGAAAGGTTACCTATGGGGATATTCTATCCCTGAAGCCCTTAGCTATATTTAATGAGGCCTATGAGCTCACAGCCCTTCCCCTTTCCATGAATGAAGCAATCATGGCTGTTCTTTTGAAACCAGACAAAAACCCACTTAAGCCTGTATCGTATTGCCTTACTTACTTCTGATGTTAAACTTCTTGCAAAAGTATGTGCTAACCAGTTGTTTACATTTATTGGTGACTTAATTCATCCTGATCAAATTGGCTTTATACTACGTAAATAGATCCACAGCCCAAAATATTTAAAGATTTTTCCTTAGTTTGCAAGTTCTGACTGCTAACATGGGCAATAGAGCTACTCTTTCATTAGACACAGCCAAAAGCCCTTGACAGCATAGAGTGGAAATTCCTGTGGCATATGCTTCATAAGTTAGACTTTGGCCCATGTTTCATTTGGTGGATAAAGATACTTTTCCCTATGGTCTGTATACAGGTGAACGATATACTGTCAGATCCCTTTTCCCTCTTCCGTTGCATTAGGCAGTGTTGTCTCCCCCCTTTTCTTTGCTCTGGGATCAAAGTCACTCCCTGCTGCTGTTGGGCAATCCACTAATATAGCAGGTTTCTGTTGGCCCACTGGAGAAGACAAGATAGAACTTTATACATATGATACTTTGCTATTTCTAGGTCACACTTCAAAAGCCCTAGGGTCCACCATGTCCCTTATCTCCACCTATGGGTCCTTTTCTGGATTCACCCTTAACTGAGATAAGCTGGTCTTTATGTTTCTGGATTCCACTTCACCTGAGGCTACCAGGATAGTTTCGGTCTCATCTAAATATTTAGGGGTACATGCCACTCTTACTATGTTTGATTATATTACATTAAACATCGACCTACTCCTACCCAGTTGGAAGAAAAATCGTACAACCTAGTCTAAGTTACCCCTCTTTGTTATTGGCAGGATCAATCTCATCAAAATGGTGTGGATACCACAACTATTGTGCATCCTTCCTTATGCCCCCATCTGCATACCCCAAAAGGTATGATCTAATCCCTATTTAAGGATCTTATTTGGAAAGGGGGAAAAAATTAGGTTGGATGCTCTCCAGCTCCTGAAATGGAGAGGATTGGCAGTACCTAACCCAAAGCTGTATTTCCTGGCCTCCCAAATCCAATAGATTGCTGGGTGGGAAGTGTTATCTCTGCAAGATCCCATTTACCAGATATTCTATTGCAAATGTCTCAAGACCCTCTAGTCTCTTTTCTAGAAGTTGGGCACTTCCAATCTAAGCAGAAATATCCTACTTTTGTACTGATTCATAAAATTTAGAAAACCATCCATACTGTAGTTGAATATTCCAGCAACTCTCAACATATGCTCATATGGGATAATCTTATCTACCCAGAACTAGCTAAACTAGCTAAATTGAAAGAAAGTGGGCTTAATTTTTCCCATCGTATCCAAGAGATCTTGTCTCTGGAATGCGATGGATGTTTACATGCCTGTTATGCTAATTTAATACTTTTGTGAGTATTTTATTGGATTTTTCAATAAAGGGGTGCAAAATATGATGCACAAGGTCGGTGAACTCACTCTCTTTTCTGATTTTAGTATTGTTTGAAGATTTCCCCAATCTGAAGGAAGCTGCAAGGCCAGGAGCAATTTTATGACATCTTGGAAACTGGGTTAATGACTTTGTGTGCCCACTGTGGCATGCATGCCTTAGGTTGCTGTCCCCTGCACTATTCACTGTCTTGTCAGTAGCAGAGGTGTGAGCATTCTTTCCATATCTGGAAGTTTAGGTTTATAGAATAATTATCACTATTTTTTTTACAATACTGAGTTCCACATGGGACAAAATACATGTACAGTAGTACTACTACTAGCTACAATGTTGGACAGGGTGCTTCCCATCTCCCCTTTGGTGCACAACTGTCCGACATTGAAAGAAATGGCTGCTTTACTTTGTATTGTTTGTCTTCAGCTCTAAACACTTGCCTGAAGCAAGCACCTACAAGAGAGGGGTGGAAGCCATGCTGTGCTTGCGTTAGGCAAGTGCTGGGACTCAAAGATAGGCGCTCACTATCAAAGCAGGCATCTCATTGCTAGCTGCGGTATTAAGCAGCCGTGTGCCAAGGAGGAAGCTACAACTATTGTTACAGGGCACTTGTTAATGTAAAAAAACAGTAATCACTTTTCTTCGAGTGGAGCTCAATGAATGTGATGTGGAAGTGAGCAGATAAATATACATTGAAGCACCAGAGAAGGTAGCATTCTCTTCAATACTACCTTTGCTTTATATGTTCTGGGGTCACTATAGGTTTTCCTAAATATTAAGAACTAGGCAAAATGTGCAACATTATGTTATTACTTTTGCAAGAAATCATATTATTACAAGACAGTAAATATTTAATTCAGTATTTGCTTATGGTATGCTTCACAATCTATAATTTGTATTGGCTGCTTTTTATACCCAAATTGCAGGCATATATAAAGCTCACACTTTTTCTATTTAGATAGAATATGTTATAGTTACATCCTCTGTCAGTTTGTGTGCCATTGGGAATATTTCCCTTTACTTGGTCCTATAGACGTAACCGAAAGAAATGTCACCTAAGTAGGAGAATTGTTACCAGAATATCTGTATCACTGAAATATTTCTGCTTTATTCCTGTTCCTGTGAAAACTTAACAATTTGGATTGTCTCCATGTTTCAGTCTTTTCTCCCCATAAAAACATTTAGCAGTTTTTTTTTATTTTTTAGGTTTAGTCCCACTTTAAGTATAATACTGTATATGGGTATTTTTAGCCTACATATTTTTAAAACGCATATGGAAATATAAGGGCGGTGATTACAGTACGCACAGCCTATTATACACAGAATAGATGCCAAATAACCAGTTTAACTTGAAGTGAAGAAAGGTGTGCTTGTTTACAGCTTATTTACTCTTGCAGCATACTAGCAAAAATAATACCAATGCCTTCTGCCATAATGTAACCACATAGAAACCAAGTGACCAAATAATATTAATGGGTTGTATATCACACTGGTTAAATCAGTCCCACCTCTTGTCTATCTAGGTGTGCCTTTACTATGTGGCAAGCTGTGGATAATCTTAGGCATTACAACAGTCTAATGGGATTTATGAGGAAGTCTTTAAAACAAATCAAGGAGTAAAGTCCACAACACAACAACAAGACATATTTATATAGTTACATAGTTAGTCTGGCTGAAAAAAAGACAAAGGTCCATCCAGTTCAACCATTAAAAAAAAAAAAAGTTATAATCCTATACCCGCAGTTGATCCAGAGGAAGGCAAAAAAAAACAGCAAAGCATGATCCAGTTTGCTCCTGCACAGAAAAAAAAATTCCTTCCTGATCCCCCGAGAGGCAATCGGATATTCTCTGCATCAACTTTACCTATAAATTTTAGTATCCAGTTATATTCAGTGTATCTAAGAAAGAATCCAGGCCTTTTTTAAAGCAATCCACGGAGCTGGCCAGAACCAACTCTTGAGGGAGTCTATTCCACATTTTCACAGCTCTCACTGTGAAGAAACCTTTCCATGTTTGGAGATTACATTTCTTTTCCTCCAGACATAAAGAGTGTCCCTTTGTCCTCTGTGATGATCTCAGGGTAAATAACTCTACACTATATGAACCACTGATGTACAGTTGCAAGAAAAAGTATGTGAACCCCTTGGGATTACGTGGAGTTTTGCATGAATTGGGCATAAAATGTGCTCTGAACGTCATCTAAGTCACAACAATAGAAGAACACAGTCTGCTGAACATAATACTACACAAACATTAGATGTTGCCATGGTTTAATTGCACATAACATGTAAACATTCACAGTGCAGGGAGGAAAAAGTATGTGAGGCCCTAGCTTAATGACTTCTCCCAGAGCTAATTGGAGCCAGGAGTGAGCCAACCTTGACTCCAATCAGTGTGATGATATTGGATGTGTTGCTGACAGCTGTCCTGCCCTTAAAAAACACACACCTGTTTTGGGTTTACTGGTTTCAAGAAGCACTGTCTGATGTGAACCATGCCTCGCAGAAAAGAGCTCTCAGAAGACCTACGATCAAGAACTGTTGACTTGCATGAAGCTGGAAAGGGTTACAAAAGTATCTCCAAAAGCCTTGATGTTCATGTGTCCACGGTAAGACAGACTGTCTACAAATGGAGAAAGTTTAGCTCTGTTACTACTCTCCCTAGGCTTGGTCGTCCTGTAAAAATGACTGCAAGAGCACAGCGCAGAATGCTGCATGAGGTAAAGAAGAATCCCAGAGTGTCAGCTAAAGACCTACAGAAATCTCTGGCACATGCTAACATTTTTGTTGACACATCTACAATAAGGAAAACATTAAACAAGTATGGAGTACATGGGAGGACACCACGGAGGAAGCCATTGCTGTCCAAAAAGAATATTGCAGCATGTTTGAAGTTTGCAAAAGAGCACCTGGATGTTCTACAGCACTACTGGCAAAATATATTGTGGATAGATGAAACCAAGATTGAGTTGTTTGGGAAGAACACACAACACTATGTGTGGAGAAAAAAAGGCACAGCACGCCAACATCAAAACCTCATCCCCACTGTAAAACATGGCGGAGGGAGCATCATGGTTTGGGGCTGCTTTGCTGCCTCAGGGCCTGGACGGATTGTTGTCATTGATGGGAAAATGAATTCCAGAGTTTATCAAGACATTTTGCAGGAAAACGTACGACCATCTGTCCGCCAACTGAAGCTCCGCAGAGGATGGGTGATGCAACAGGACAATGACCCAAAGCATACAAGTAATTCAACAAAACAATGGCTGCAACAGCACAGAATACTCCTTCTGGAGTGGCCCAGTCAGAGTCCTGACCTCAACCCGATTGAAATGCTGTGGCATGACCTTAAGAGAGTGATTCACACCAGACATCCCAAGAATATTGCTACACTGAAACAGTTTTGTGAAGAGGAGTAGTCATAAATTACTCCAGATCGTTGTGCAGGTCTGATCTGCAACTACAGGAAATGTTTGGTTGAGGTTATTGCTGCCAAAGGAGGGTCAACCAGTTATTAAGTCCAAAGGTTCACATACTTTTTCCTCCCTGCACTGTGAATGTTTACATGTTATGTGCAATTAAACCATGGCAACATCTACTGTTAGTGTAGTATTATGTTCAGCAGACTGTGTTCTATTGTTGTGACTTTGATGACGTTCAGAGCACATTTCATGCCCAATTCATGCAAAACTCCACGTAATCCCAAGGGGTTCACATACTTTTTCTTGCAACTGTATTTATACATGTTGATCATATCCCCCCTTAATCTCCTCTTCCCAAGACAGAATAAATTCAGTTCCTCTAATCTTTCCTCATAGCTGAGCTCCTCCATGCCTCTTCAGTTTGGTTGCCCTTCTCTGTACTTTCTCCAGTTCCCCAATGTTCTTTTTGTGAATTGGTACCCAAAACTGAACTGCATATTCCAGATGAGGTCATACTAATGATTTGTACAGGTGTAAAATTATATCTCTCTCTGGAGTCTATACCTCTTTTAATACAAGAGAGGATTTTGCTCGCGTTAGAAACCGAAGCTAGGCATTGTATGCCATGATATCAGTAAATTTGTACTTTCACTGTCTTATTCAAAAGAATAACTAAAATCTCTGGGTTTGCTTTTCAGCATTGCCTAAACAGGTCCCTATGGCAGTCAGAGCCTATAACTTGGAACATTTTAGTCTGTATTGTGCTTTCTTCCCACAAAGGCTAGTAAGCAGGCTAGTAAGCAGACCATGATTCAATTACCTAAACCCCATAACCACAGTTGGATTGGCAAGAAAGATGTACATTTATGTTGTGATATAGCTCTAATACTGAAAAGTAATTTCATATGTGGAAATCTGACAATTTTTCACAATACTGATTTTATCTTTGACCACATTTTGTCAAAAAATGTAGATTCTCTAATTTACTGATTGGGCTGCTTAGCTAATATTTGTTTGAAAAGTTGAAACAATTTATTATTTTATGTAGAGGCTGTGGTTTTTCAGGATTTTTGGGGTAGTTTTGTTTATTTAATTTAGTGTTCTTTGTATTTGTGTTATTTTTTTGATCATTATTTGTATACTTTTGCATAAATTGTTTTTATTTTACTGAAGGTTCTGGTTATTTAAAAGGTACAGTGTTAACTCAGAAGTAATTTCAATCCCATTAAACTCTTAAAAGACACATTCATTTAGCCTTCCCTTTTGACTCAAAGCATTTTGCCAAATCAAAGCACTTAACCAAAATCGCTTAATTTTCACCAAAATTTCAGATAAATCTTATTCTTATCCCTGGTGGTAATGCTACACCCCCAGAAGATATACCTAGTACCAAAATTAAAATATACAGTTGCAAGAAAAAGTATGTGAACCCCTTGGGATTACGTGGAGTTTTGCATGAATTGGGCATAAAATGTGCTCTGAACGTCATCTAAGTCACAACAATAGAAGAACACAGTCTGCTGAACATAATACTACACAAACATTAGATGCTGCCATGGTTTAATTGCACATAACATGTAAACATTCACAGTGCAGGGAGGAAAAAGTATGTGAGGCCCTAGCTTAATGACTTCTCCCAGAGCTAATTGGAGCCAGGAGTGAGCCAAGCTTGACTCCAATCAGTGTGATGATATTGGATGTGTTGCTGACAGCTGTCCTGCCCTTAAAAAACACACACCTGTTTTGGGTTTACTGGTTTCAAGAAGCACTGTCTGATGTGAACCATGCCTCGCAGAAAAGAGCTCTCAGAAGACCTACGATCAATAATTGTTGACTTGCATGAAGCTGGAAAGGGTTACAAAAGTATCTCCAAAAGCCTTGATGTTCATGTGTCCACGGTAAGACAAACTGTCTACAAATGGAGAAAGTTTAGCACTGTTGATACTCTCCCTAGGCATGGTCCTCCTGTAAAAATGACTGCAAGAGCACAGCGCAGAATGCTGCATGAGGTAAAGAAGAATCCCAGAGTGTCAGCTAAAGACCTACAGAAATCTCTGGCACATGCTAACATTTTTGTTGACACATCTACAATAAGGAAAACATTAAACAAGAATGGAGTACATGGGAGGACACCACGGAGGAAGCCATTGCTGTCCAAAAAGAATATTAGAGCACGTTTGAAGTTAGCAAAAGAGCACCTGGATGTTCCACAGCACTACTGGCAAAATATACTGTGGACAGATGAAACCAAGATTGAGTTGTTTGGGAAGAACACACAACACTATGTGTGGAGAAAAAAGGCATAGCACACCAACATCAAAACCTCATCCCCACTGTAAAACATGGCGGAGGGAGCATCATGGTTTGGGGCTGCTTTGCTGCCTCAGGGCCTGGATGGATTGTTGTCATTGATGGGAAAATTAATTCCAGAGTTTATCAAGACATTTTGCAGGAAAACGTACGACCATCTGTTCGCCAACTGAAGCTCCGCAGAGGATGGGTGATGCAACAGGACAATGACCTAAAGCATACGAGTAATTCAACAAAACAATGGCTGCAACAGCACAGAATACGCCTTCTGGAGTGGCCCAGTCAGAGTCCTGACCTCAACCCGATTGAAATGCTGTGGCATGACCTTAAGAGAGCGATTCACACCAGACATCTTAAGAATATTGCTACAGTGAAACAGTTTTGTGAAGAGGAGTGGTCCAAAATTACTCCAGATCATTGTGCAGGTCTGATCTGCAACTACAGGAAACGTTTGGTTGAGGTTATTGCTGCCAAAGGAGGGTCAACCAGTTATTAAGTCCAAAGGTTCACATACTTTTTCCTCCCTGCACTGTGAATGTTTACATGTTATGTGCAATTAAACCATGGCAACATCTAATGTTTGTGTAGTATTATGTTCAGCAGACTGTGTTCTTCTATTGTTGTGACTTAGATGACATTCAGAGCACATTTTATGCCCAATTCATGGAAAACTCCACGTAATCCCAAGTGGTTCACATACTTTTTCTTGCAACTGTATTATATAGATATTACTGCATATACCGTATAGTGCAAAGTCTTAATGCCAATAATAAAGTGCAATCATTATAATAGCATCCCATAAACGTGAACTTAGACCAAAACCCTATTAAGTAATTTACAGGTTAAGCACACAAGTGCAGCTTTCAAGAACAAAACAAATTTGTGTTGCACATTTTGTGGATAAAAGGACTGGGGCATCTACAGTATGTACAATGTATACAGAAAATGTTTAACTATTTGGCCATGCCCACTGTCCAGCATAATGTGGCCTTGTGCCACTTATAACTCCATTGTTCATGGTGATGGATGATTTGGGGAAAAAGATTACTATGCAGCAGATTAGCATTTGGAATATGAAATACCTATCACTATTTAAACAGATCCTCAAAAACTATACTGACTTTTGGACCCCACATCTTTTTGTGTGTGTGTGTGTGTGCAAGTAACAAGGAACGGTGTAAAACAGAAATAACTTTGGATAATTATTGCACAATCAGTTTGACTTTACCATACATCTGTCACAAAACTGGTCAATTTAAAAAGTGCATGATGAAAAAATGCTTATGTAGAGACTATCCTTAGCAAAAACTGCATGTCAGTTACATGCAAATCTTTACATTTCTGTAAAAGCTGAGCTTATTTATCCCATGTGCCAAGTTTCCGTATTGTTCACTGAGGTTGTTATCAAATTAAAGGAGCAATAGGGAGGCTTTGGATATGGGCAATGGTAGGGCCAAATTCAGCTTTTACAGGAAAAGTTAAGAGTTGCATATAACTTCAGGTGAATTTATCTGGTGAATACATACATGTGCTGTCCAGTTTGACATGAGGTTTTCAGTAAATGTAACCCCTGCTTATGACTATTTCCTTAATGTGTTTATTTTGAATTGCCATGGTTAAAGCTTTGCCTTAGTGTATACCTTAGATTAGAACAAATATACAGTTGTGACCAAAATTATTCAACCCCCACTGAAATTGAGTGTTTTGGCCAGTTTGACATTGCTTTTGATCATTCAGTCATCTTGCTTACATTTACATTAAAGAGGCACTTGTAGGTCAGACAAATATAACATAACAGTTATAATGAAATAACCACAAATGTCTTTTCTGTGCTCACAGCATTATCAGTTTTATTCAACCCCCAAGTGACATTCAATCTTAGTACTTAGTACAGCATCCTTTTACAGTTATAACAGCTTTTAAACGTGAAGCATAGCTTGACACAAGTGTCTTGCAGCGATCTACGGGTATCTTCGCCCATTCTTCATGGGCAAAGGCCTCCAGTTCAGTCACATTCTTAGGCTTGCGCACTGCAACTGCTTTCTTTAAGTCCCACCAGAGGTTCTCAATCGGATTTAAGTCTGGTGACTGCGATGGCCACTCCAAAATGTTCCAGCCTTTCCTCTGCAACCATGCTCTAGTGGACTTGGAGGTATGCTTGGGATCATTGTCCTGTTGAAAGGTCCAACGTCTCCCAAGCCTCAGGTGTGTGACGGACTGCATCACGTTTCCATCCAATATCTCCTGGTACTGAAGAGAATTCATGGTACCTTGCACACGCTGAAGCTTCCCTGTACCTGCAGAAGCAAAACAGCCCCAAAGCATGATTGACCCTCCACCATGCTTCACAGTAGGCAAGGTGTTCTTTTCATCATAGGCCTTGTTCTTCCTCCTCCAAACATAGCGTTGATCCATGGGCCCAAACAGTTCTAATTTTGTTTCATCAGTCCACAGAACACTATCCCACAACTTTTGTGGTTTGTCCACATGGCTTTTGGCATACTGCAGTCGACTCTTCTTATTCTTTGGAGACAGCAAGGGGGTACGCCTGGGAGTTCTGGCACGGAGGCCTTCATTACGCAGTGTGCGTCTTATTGTCTGGGCTGAAACTTCTGTACCCACATCTGACAAATCTTTTCTCAGTTCCTCAGCAGTCACACGGGGACTTCTCTCCACTCTACGCTTCAGGTAGCGCACAGCAGTCGAAGTCAGCATCTTCTTTCTGCCACGACCAGGTAGCGTTTCAACAGTGCCCTTTGCCTTGAATTTGCGAATGATGCTTCCTAAGGTGTCTCTTGGTATGTTTAACATCTTTGCAATCTTCTTATAGCCATTGCCCTTCCTGTGAAGAGAAATCACCTCTTCTCTTGTCTTCCTGGACCATTCTCTTGCCTTCACCATGTTTGTAACCACACCAGTAAATGTCTAGAAGGAGCTGAGTATCACAGTCATTTT
Organism: Staurois parvus; assembly: GCF_062004578.1. Lineage (NCBI taxonomy): Eukaryota > Metazoa > Chordata > Amphibia > Anura > Ranidae > Staurois > Staurois parvus. The sequence continues at coordinate 3,616,089 of NW_028317996.1, forward strand.
AAAGCTGCCTAATTGGTGCTTATTATGCTTGATTGCTGCTCGGTGACATCCACAGGTGTTTTCAATACCTGATGGAAAGCACCTGTATGAACCTCTGTTCTTCAGAGTGGTAGTCTTTAAGGGGTTGAATAATTGTGGCAATGAAGAAACCACATAAGAACCATTTACTACTGTATTACATAAACAATTGATGTCATTTTAGTTGCATTTGGGTAGTTACAACGTCCTTGTAGGATTTGATTCTGAATACAATTCCAAATGTACACTATAGTCCCTAAACCCCTTTACAGCATTGGGGGTTGAATAATTTTGGTCACAACTGTATATACATTTCAAATTCAGATTAAAACAAAGGCAATGGAGGAGGGGGGCATCATAAAGTAAGGGGGGCAGCATAAAGTGTATTTCAATGTCAGCTTGTAAATATTTATATCTACCAGTTATTACATTTTCTTGAAATAATGGATAGGAATATAGAAAGCATTTATGTTAGTACTTTGTGTGTTAATAGAACACAAATATATTTTTTGCTTCTTACAGCTAAAACAGAACTGAATCTTTGTAAACAGAATTAGTTTCACTTCTCTATGCCAGCTGTCCAGAGTTAACTGTTAAATGTTGAGTCAAAATCACTTGTCCTCTAAATCTTGAACTGATAAAAAAAGAATTGTTTATGCATATTGTCAGTATAGAATACAAAAGTAGGTTAAGGGCTAATTAGCTAAAGCCAGGTGTACACACACAGATTACTTTTTTCAATAAAATAAGAGGGCACCAACCCACAAATATGCAAACAAAATAAAGGCAGCTGCCCCTTTTAAAGTGGTTACTAAACCCACAACAGTAAAATCAGTCTGTATATGCAGTAAAGCAGGGCTTAAATTTCAAGTCCTGAGCTACTAGCCAGGCCTTAAGAGTTACTCGCCACCAACAAACACACACAGAGACACCTGTACACACAGACATGTACATACACAGACACACACATACACACAGAAACATGTACACACATGCACAGAGACACATGTACACACACACACACACATTCAGACACATATATACACCCACAGGCACGTACAGACATGCATACACACAGATACATGTACATACACAGAAATACACATGCACATACACATGTACATACACAGACATATGTACATACATGCACAGACACATACACACAGACACATGTACGTACATACACACAAACACACACACACATGTACATGCACACACACACAGACACATGTACACACACACAGACACATGTACACACACACAGACACATGTACACACACACACATACATACACACAGACACATGTACATGCATACACAGACACACACAAACACACACACATGTACACGTACACACCCCCCCCCCATAAATAGTTGCAGTACTTCGTTGTTCACTCACAGAGCCAGGTACTGCACTCTAGGGGGAGGCAGAGAGTACAGCACACACTCCTTCCTTTGCTTTCTGATGAGATGACACCCGTGGGTAGAGAGGATACAGGAGAGGACTCTCTAGAAGACTGGCGGATCTAGACAGATGGGCAGAGCAGGAAGTTAAGTCAGAAGCCAGAGCCGGGGGTCAAACACAGAGCATCAATCAGGAGAGGAGACAGGAGCGTAGTCAGCAGCAGGCCAGGGTCATGCACAAGTCATCAATCAGGAATAGGCAGGAGCAGATTCGAGGAACAAGCTGGGGTAAGAACCAGGAGAGAAGCCAAAGCAGGTCAGGGTCAAGCCAGGTCAATAATGGATAATCAGCAGGGTAATTTACACAGAAACACAGGAACAGAAGGCTGACGATAATCCAGCAATTATTGTGAGGGGCTTCAGTCCATATAAAGGCCACTGGGCGGCAGCAATTATGGTGCCTTGCATGTGCCGATGTGCGACTGCATCCCATATGCCTATGTGCATGAGCACATTTTTCCGCAAATTAGCGCAGCCATATTGGGCATTGGCGCATTTGCCAGGATCTCTTTGTTTTCTTCTCTGACATGCTTTGAGACGCTGATATCACTTCTGGTATAATCTCCGACATCACTTCCGGTTTTGTGGTTACGAGTGGCAGTGCTTGGACAAGATCCTTTACTGTTGAGCTGTTTGTGTTGGTGCCTTTCCCTGGCATCATTCCATGTGAGTGCATACATCACTTATTCATAGTACCTCCTTGTTTAGTAAACTTACTACGCTATGAGTGTTTCTTCTGGGCTTTTGGCTTTTTGGTACAGAAAAATGGGAATTGGCAGTGAAGTTCATGAACATATTGGATCCAGCTTTTCCCACATCTTGGGTTATAGGTCTAACACTTGCAGGCTGCTTTCCTGGCCGCAAGGGTCTGGTGAAAGAGGAGTGTATCTACCAGGGGCGGACTGACAACTCATGGGGCCCGTGTCCTTGCCCAAACTAAAAAAAGCCTATGAAAAAGGTACCAGGGGCATCTCATGGGGCCCCCTACTGACCCCAGGCCCTCGGGCAGTGCCGAGTTTCCAAATGGTCAGTCCGCCCCAGGTATCTACACGTGGTGGATGACATTGCTTTTAAGACGATTCTGTCTCTCCTTCACTGACATGGTGATGGGGCACATTTATATAGATTCTGAACTTTATATGTTCTATCAGTATGTGCACATGATAAGGACACTGTATGGTCTTTGTTTAATTATTGGCACTAATTTTTGAGACACCTATGAATGTTCTATTTTAAGTTTGCACATTTTTGGTATTTATGTATTTAAAGAGCCAGCACCTACTTTTATTGTTTTGCATATACAGATTACTTTTGTTCAATCTCTAAACAGTATAAAAATAATATACAGGTTTCCCAATCCATACTAAAGAGTGCAGATGGAGGAATCTCCCACTGCGGCTTTTGTATTCTGATAGACACAGTTGGCGCTTGACAGAAAAAACAAGCAATAACTATATATGATTGAATGCAGCTGCTGTTCAGCCAACAATTTTTCTCCTGGCTGGGCAGGAGGTGGCTGACAGGGCTACCCACTAATTGAATTGAATACGACCTAAACTAGTGTTAAGTGTGCTTAACCGAACCTAAGGGGATCAGTAGTTTGTAATTTATTCCAATTCCGATTATGCCATACCAGTGTACTGCTAATAACATACACACACGTACTGAGAATAAACCTTTTACCTATCAGTGTTGTGGATTGGAGTACTGTGCAAGGGGTGGGTTAGACTGCTGGAGACCCAGACCACTGTAGTCTATGTGAGAGCAGCGGTCTTGGTCTCCTGCATGCTGCTAATAGAGGGCAGCTTGAGATAATGGTAAAGCACCAACAAATTAAAAGTAAAGCTCAGTCTTTACTTTTTAGATAGCTGGACTGCATACCCCTGGTAAAAGACAAAAACTCAACTGGGTTTACATCCTCCACTACAAGCATGGCTGAAAAGACAGGAATGGCAAACAAAAATGTTGTGTTTTCTTTTAATTAGAACTATGCTTTGGGGTCAGAAAACTGCCATAACAAGATGGTGCTGTTTGAGTCCAATGTCAGAAAGTTTGGAAAAAAGACAGTAAGAAATAACATATGACACAATGAAGCAGATTAATTTAACTGTTATCAGCACTACACTGTAAATCATATCAATGAATAGCAAAATGCAAGAAAGAACTAACAGAATGGGGGGGGGGGGGGGCTGCTTGCGTTTATATGGATAAGAAGGGAATATGATTAGAAAAATGTCATAATGCATGGGAATGTAGTTGAATGAGATACATGTATTCATAGATGTTTGGGTCTCACCCAGGGGCGGACTGATCATTTGGAAATTTGGGCACTGCCCGAGGGCTCGGGGTCAGTAGGGGGCCCCATGAGATGCCCCTGGTACTTTTTTCATAGGCTTTTTTGAGTTTGGGCAAGGACACAGGGACCCCATGATCCCCTATTGCCCGGGGGCCCCATGAGTTGTCAGTCCGCCCCTGGTCTCACCATATTATATAATGGTGAGAAAGCTATACTAATATGATATGGAAAGAAAAGTAGATCATTCCAAACTCATACTCTAACAAAGGACAGGACAAGATGTTCTTTGCCTTATTCTCTCTGTCAGTTCCTTAGAGCTATGATCTCATTTTATTCTGCTAAGAAACCTTTATCAAATATGAGGTCCACGTTGCTTTCATGTGCAAAAAAATGCAGTAAATACTGTCCAATGCTATTTCTGGCAGGTAGTACAGGGCCCCAAATTTGAATCTAAGGCATCTAATTGTATATGACCACATTTCATATGTCCTCTTAATAACTGATTCCTCTTAATTGGTGTGATTTCAGATGCTATCTGTGGATATAACACTGGGGTTAGCAGTCATGGTAAGCCTCTATATTTCATATCTCCAAAAAAGGAAAGACAATTATCTGAGTGTTTTGTATGCAGCATATACGTAAATAATTGGGGAACTTAAAGGGGAAGTTCAGCTTTAAGCCTTTGTCGCCCACTCCCCATTAAGGATTGGCACCTTTGGGGAGCGGGTACCTGAATTTGACCGGTACCCGCTCCCACTTCCACTGTGAACGCCTAGGGGGTCGGAAGTGGAAGTTGTCCTCCCCCCTCCCTCCCTGTAGTCTTCTGGGACACATGACAGGTCCCAGAACACTACGGGACCATTCACAAAACGCAGCACTTCTCATTCATGCGCAGTGGGCACCCAGCTGTGAAGCCGCAAGCTGTCACGGCCAGTGAAACCAATGGTGGTGAGGACATCGCTGGACTGAGGGACAGGTAAGTGTCTATATTTTAAGTCAGCAGCTACAGTTTTTGTAGCTGCTGACTTTTATTTTATTTTTTTTCAGATGGAACTCCGCTTTAAGTTAAAGGAAAATTTACATTAAAAAAATACATTTGGAAAAATGAAAAAGTAAAATTAGAAATTGTACAAAAGGACAAAAATACATAAAAACTGGAAATAATAAAATAGGATTTTTAACTTACCAGTAGAATACATTTCTTGGAGTACAGTAAAGAACATAGGATCTTTAGTTTTTAACCATGGCTTATATGTAGCTACCTTCATGTGATTGGACACTGGAAAAAAAGATAACTGCAGGAACATTCCTATATAACCCCTCCCAGTACCAGCTAGCCTTAGTTTTGTACAGTAGCAGGCAATAGGCAGATCATAAAGAACAGAGGTGAGGGGACTATGTCCAGTAATGTATTCCAAAAAACAAATTTTACTGGTAGGTCAAAAACCCTTTTTTTTCAGTCGTACAGTACAGGACACGGGATCTTTAGTTTCTAACCATGGGAAGTTCAAAACCAGTCCAACTAAGGGATGGGCATCACAGCAAACAAATACGAAGAAACCCATATAACAAAACAGGTCAAGAAGGGATCAACAGATTCAGAGAGTAACTTGTATTACCTTTTGCCTGAAACTGGCATCAGAGGAGGCCCAAATATCTACCTGGCAAAACAAACATGTGAACTAGGTGGCGGCCTTGAAAATGCCTGATGCTGAAAAGCCCATAAAGCACCAACTGATCTGACAGAGAGGGGTTTATTTACTAAACCTGGTTGACTCAGAATCTTGGGCACCTGTGCATGGTAGCCAATCAGCTTCTAACCTCAGCATGTTCAGTTAAGCTTCAGCAATAAAACCTGGAAGCTGATTGGTTTTTATGCAGAAGTGGACAAGATTCCGAGTCAACCAGGTTTAGTAAATAAACCCCAGTGTGTCTTAAAGCAGTATTAACCCCCCCCCCCAAAAAAAAATGATTATGTCACAGCATACCAGTCCTAAGAAGCAGTGGTTGCATTTGTTCTCTTTTTTGGCCATCTCTTATATTTTCACATGGGGATCCTGCCAGTAAGTCTATTATTTTTCAACTTCCTTTAAAGTGGTTGTAAAGGCTTTAGTTCTTTTTCTACCTTAATGCATTCTCACCCCAGCCCCCCTAAATAATTACCTGAGCCTGTTCTCAATCCAATGCTATGCCTGAGAGCAGCGGCACTGCTCTTTCTCACTGTACTCCTGCTGCTTTCAATCAAATCCAGGGATGAGGGAGCAGGGTTGAGGCTGAGCCACACTGTGTGTGCCTGGCTCAATATTGAGCTCACATGTGTGCCACCATAGGAAGCTTCTTCCTATGTTGGCACATAGAGAAGAGGAGGAGCCCAGAGTGCCAGGTGCCAGGCTGAAAACCCCACATCTCTTCCAATGAAAGCTTGTTCCAGAGTTAGACTTGAAGTTGGAGGCCTATGAGGGAGAGAAGGTCTACCTATCAAAGCATGGGCAGACTGCTATGTAAGGAACCTCAATTTTCATGGTGGGACCCACCAAAAAGGGGCTTAAGGAAGGCCTCTAACCTTTTGTCCTCTGGGTCCTTAAACACTGGACTATCCTCTAGAGGGACTGTTAGTCTTTTTATGACAATCTACCATCTATTATAGAGGCCATCCATTTTTGCAGGAACCACTCCTTGATAAAATATTGCTGAGCAATACATTTTTGTGGAAGCAAATAGCTTTTTAAGGTGAGACCAGTCTTCGTATAATATGGGCTGTAAGAGGAGGTGGATATGGAAACAGTGGTATAGTGTGGGTTGCCAGCACCCACACAGCACAACAAGGCAATCTTGTAATTACAGTATGTTTGTATACCGCCACAAGACACCCTTTCCCAAGAAACTCCATCAACTCCCTCCCGTGACCTCCTCCTTCCCTATCATCATGAAATTATCATGGTCTATGCTCCTGCTCCTTGATGTAGACTTGAGGTGGTGTGGGTCAATAGAGTCAGGTCCACATCTTCCTCATTCAGCACAGCACATTCCATGTCTGCTGACGTGTTTCTCCTTCACCCACTTCATTATTCCTTTCCCACATTCTTTCTGAAGTAGCATGCACAGTGTAAGGGGCATGAGAGCAAATTATTGTGGGGCATGTACTATCCCTCCTTTCCTCAAGGCAGTGCATAGAACAGGAGGAGGAGACGTGGCAGCTCAAGTAGAGACAATGTGCCTGCGACATGTTTTTGGCTGCTGTACCCTAATGTCATTTACACAATAGCTGTACTCCAGCAGCTTGTCTATCCCAGGCTGCACATGGAGCTTCCTGTCTACCAGAACCATGCAGAGCCCATGCTGGGCAATAAGTAATGCCTTATTGAGCAGGTCAGAAGGAACCTACATCACATTTCATTATTCAGAAGGAGAAGGGGGATCCTTCCCGTCTTCCTACTGCTCACACGTGTCTGCAGCAAAGGCAAAGTCAGAGACCAACTCCGGAGGGGATACTGCAGTGGCTCCCTTATGACCCCTGTAGACTGAGACCCCTAAAAAAACTGAAAATGTTGCACATGAAATCAAACATTCAAGCAGAAAATTCCTCCCTGTATAAGTAGGAATAAGGGCTGTGTGGCTGGAATACCAGCAGACTGCCCAGAGAAAGGCCAGGAGTCAGTCTGGGTGCAACTGTCTGAACAAAGGTTACTAGGACACTGTGGAGAGAGACTTTTTTGCCAGTGTTTAATCACCTAAAGGTAGTTGCATATAACCCATGTTTAAATAATAAAGATCAAAGAAAAAATACACTTCCTCTTTAACCACCCATTAGACATTTTTCAGTGTCATTGTCAAATATTGAGCAAACTAGCACTGTATGTGGCAACAGACAATAAATTCAGATATTATGTTCATGCTGCCCAAAGACAAAAAGCTGCGTATTGTCAGCCTAAAACAGATCTTAGGAAGTGAGTGCATTTCTGTGGGCTCAACATTATTATTATTATTATTATACAGTATTTATATACAGTTGCAAGAAAAAGTATGTGAACCCCTTGGGATTACGTGGAGTTTTGCATGAATTGAGCATAAAATGTGCTCTGATCGTCATCTAAGTCACAACAATAGAAGAACACAGTCTGCTGAACATAATACTACACAAACATTAGATGTTGCCATGGTTTAATTGCACATAACATGTAAACATTCACAGTGCAGGGAGGAAAAAGTATGTGAGGCCCTAGCTTAATGACTTCTCCCAGAGCTAATTGGAGCCAGGAGTGAGCCCACCTTGACTCCAATCAGTGTGATGATATTGAATGTGTTGCTGACAGCTGTCCTGCCCTTAAAAAACACACACCTGTTTTGGGTTTACTGGTTTCAAGAAGCACTGTCTGATGTGAACCATGCCTTGCAGAAAAGAGCTCTCAGAAGACATACGATCAAGAATTGTTGACCTGCATGAAGCTGGAAAGGGTTACAAAAGTATCTCCAAAAGCCTTGATGTTCATGTGTCCATGGTAAGACAGACTGTCTACAAATGGAGAAAGTTTAGCACTGTTGCTACTCTCCCTAGGCGTGGTTGTCCTGTAAAAATGACTGCAAGAGCACAGCGCAGAATGCTGCATGAGGTAAAGAAGAATCCCAGAGTGTCAGCTAAAGACCTACAGAAATCTCTGGAACATGCTAACATTTTTGTTGACACATCTACAATAAGGAAAACATTAAACAAGAATGGAGTACATGGGAGGACACCACGAAGGAAGCCATTGCTGTCCAAAAAGAATATTGCAGCACGTTTGAAGTTTGCAAAAGAGCACCTGGATGTTCCACAGCACTACTGGCAAAATATACTGTGGACAGATGAAACCAAGATTGAGTTGTTTGGGAAGAACACACAACACTATGTGTGGAGAAAAAAAGGCACAGCACACCAACATCAAAACCTCATCCCCACTGTAAAACATGGCGGAGGGAGGATCATGGTTTGGGGCTGCTTTGCTGCCTCAGGGCCAGGACGGATTGTTGTCATTGATGGGAAAATGAATTCCAGAGTTTATCAAGACATTTTGCAGGAAAACGTACGACCATCTGTCCGCCAACTGAAGCTCCGCAGAGGATGGGTGATGCAACAGGACAATGACCCAAAGCATACAAGTACTTCAACAAAACAATGGCTGCAACAGCACAGATTACGCCTTCTGGAGTGGCCCAGTCAGAGTCCTGATCTCAACCTGATTGAAATGCTGTGGCATGACCTTAAGAGAGCGATTCACACCAGACATCCCAAGAATATTGCTACACTGAAACAGTTTTGTGAAGAGGAGTGGTCCAAAATTACTCCAGATCGTTGTGCAGGTCTGATCTGCAACTACAAGAAACGTTTGGTTGAGGTTATTGCTGACAAAGGAGGGTCAACCAGTTATTAAGTCCAAAGGTTCACATACTTTTTCCTCCCTGCACTGTGAATGTTTACATGTTATGTGCAATTAAACCATGGCAACATCTAATGTTTGTGTAGTATTATGTTCAGCAGACTGTGTTCTTCTATTGTTGTGACTTAGATGATGTTCAGAGCACATTTTATGCCCAATTCATGCAAAACTCCACGTAATCCCAAGGGGTTCACATACTTTTTCTTGCAACTGTAGCGCTAAAAGGTTTGCTCAGCGCTGTACATTATAGTGGGGGACAGAACATGAGACAATACAGTAACAAAATAAAACACGAGGGATTCAAGGGCCCAGTTCTTACGAGCTTACAATCAACATGTTTTCATTTGTTACTTGCAGGGTCTAAACATAAGGGAAATGTTCATGTATAGGAAATACAGTATGTCCTGCCACCAATATACCTAGCACTTTGCTGTTATTAATTTATTGTGCTACTAAGTTAAAGTGATATTAAAGGCAATTAAAAAATATAACATACATGTCATACTTACCTGCTCTGCGTAATGGTTTTGCACAGAGCAGCCCTGATCCTCCTCTTCTTGTTGGGTCCCCCATTGGTGCTCCTGGCCCTTCCCTGCTGCCTAGTGCTTCCAGAGCAAGCAGCTTGCTATGGGGGCACCCAAGCAGGCTCACACCAGAGCTGCAGATCTGCGTGTCCATTCACACACAGAACCATGACTTGGTCCTGCCCCTTCTCTCTCTTCATTGGCTCATTGACTGTAATGGACAGCAGTGGGAGCCAATGGCTCTCGTTTCTGTCTCAGCCAATGAGGAGGGAGAGTTCCCAGACAGATTAGGCTCATGTGCACATGGTTGGATCTCAATGAGGCTCAGGTAAGCATTAGGGGGGCTGCTGAACTCAAAAGGTGTTTTACCATCATACCTTTGTGCATAGAATGCATGAAGGTAAAAAACCTTGACCCTTTACAACCACTTTAAAATAATTTTGGGGTTGATTTACTAACGGTAAATAGACTGCACACTTTGAGGTGAGGCTTCACTTTGCAGAGAATTGCCCAATCACCTGCAAGCAAAAAAAAAAAAAACCCCTGCATTTTGCTTGCACACAATTCCATGATGGAGGTCAGCAGAGCTTCTTCTCATTTACTAAGCTCTGGAGCATTGGCACTTGCAAAGTACACATTCTATTTGGCTTCAATAAATCAATCCCAATGTATAATGATAAGTCAAACATGACTAAACTTGCTAATTCTCCATGCATCTAAATAATGATCATAAATAAGTCTTGCAGTAGGAATTTATTGAAATGGAAGAACTGTTAGACAACTATACTATATGATGCCATTGTGTAAATTAATTATTTTAAGTATTCTTGGTGATTATCTGAATTTAACATATTGAGTAATATTTTTTTGCCATGGACTAATACACATAGAAAAGAAGGCTTTATTCTGTGAAGGACGAACACAAGTAATAACAAAGAACAACATGGGCAACATTTCTTGTCCAACAATTGTAAATACTAATATTTTGAATAACATAATCATCGCTCTGTAAGTAGAGGGTAAGGGACGGGAAGGAATATTAGTAAGTAGACATCTTGGGGCAGTGCTCTTTGCTGAATAGAAATGCTTTTCTTCTTCAAAAATATGATTGTTGCATAACACCAGAGATGCTATATTATAGTAGTGATTTTTACATTTTAAAGGAGGCAATGGGAAACAGTCACCAAGTGAAAATGGAATGTGTTGACAGCTAAATGTGATCATTTAGTTCTCAGGCTTAGAACCCATGCTGCAGCACAGAGGTAAGTAAGTATATTTATTTTTTTTGCACACTCCAAACTTCTCCTTTATAGCCACTGCTAAAAAATATTTTATTGGTATTTCATAGTTAAAATGCTTATACGCAACCTCCAGTGCTCTATTTTATAAAACCAATTATAAAAATAAGCAAATCCTGATCTGTCAATGGTGAAGGAAGAAATGAAACCCATTTTCACATGACTGCTGATCACTCAGTTCTGAGCAGAAATTAGTTACTGTCAGTCACTGCTCTGTGCTCTGCATCTCCAGCACTCACTAGAACGTCGGGCTGGAGAGGGGGCAGACACAGCTGGCACCCCGGGACTAGCAGGGAGGGGAGAGACCTTGCAGTGTAATGAGCACTGATTGGCTGCTCCCCAGGAAAGGGAGGGACGGGGCTTTTCCTTTATCTTTTTCGCTGCAAGAGCCATTTTTGCGGTTTTTGCACAAGTTTAAAAAATCATTTTAGGCCTGAAGATTACATAAAACCCCCAAACATGATATATTTTCTGAAAGCAGAGACCCTAAAGAATAAAATAGTGGTAGTTCCAATTTTTTATGTTGCTTGATATTACTGCAAAATTTCAGTAAAATATACAAGTAAGTTACTTTTAGGGCACAAAAAAGCAATAAATTACCCTATTTTTTTTGTAAAATATAAAAGACAAGGTTGCATCGTGTAAATAGATATCCGACTTGTCAAACCTTAAATTTGTGCGTGCTTTTGAAATGGTGATAATCTTCAGTACCCTATATTTTCTATAGGCAACACTTAAAGCCCCTTATAGGTCATCAGTATAGCGTTACAGAGGAGGTCTCATGCTAGAATTATTGCTCTCATTTTGGCATGCGCGGTGATATGTAACATGTGTATCGCAATCGACATTTACATGCGTAGGCGCCCCAATGTGTGTTTTTACATATGCATGTGCGGATATTTGGGGATGGGGAGCCTCAATGTTTTTTGAGGGGATGGTATGTGCTTGGATGTAACTTTCATTTTTACAATTTAAAAAAAAACTTTTTCTTTTTACTTAATTTTTTTCATCACATAAATGCCATAAATTAATCAATTGTTTAGTAAAATCTAAAAGATGAGGTTGCGGCGAGTAAATTGATACCCAACATATCAAACCTAAAAAAAATAAAAAATTAAAAAAAACCAAAACATTTTAGAGTGCCCCCCCACATACACTCACATATAAAAATGCATGCGCTGGGGCACATACATACAAAAATGGCAATTGCCCTTCACGTACGCAAGGATTGAGAACAATAAATAGTTTACCACATTAAGTGCATAATACCATAAACATTCCCCAGTAAACTGTTTGTTAAAATTCTTACCCCAGTACTTGCAGTTTGCAACTTTCAATCAAGCTAGCTCCTGCTCTCCCAGTGCTGCTTCCTTGAACTTCAGGTCTACACAAGAGTTACAGTGGACAGTGCAGTTTCCAGCCAGTCTGTTAGCTTGTTAGCTTGAAGGGAAGAGGAGAGAGGAACAGGGCAGCAACTTGCCTTCTTAGCCTACGGAGGTTGTGTTTTTCTTTTGATGCACACAGTATTGAGTGACATAACTATCTCTTCTAGGGGGGAAGTATTTATCACAAATGGCCCACCCCATACAGGATATTGCGCTAAACCTATTGGTAAATAAGATAATCAAAACCTTTTGCTAAGTGAAAGAGTGGGCTTCATAATAAAGTTGGCAGTGCCTCCAAGCAGAGCAGGACCGGGCCTCTAGGAACAGAAAGGATTAACCAGTAACCTAATCAACTTAATTGGAAGCAGAGGAACTACTGCAACCTGCATATAACATTAACCACAAGTACATAAATACACACCAGAATAGAAATAGTACAAGTTTTATATAAGAAAAGATTAATAATAGTACATATGTAACTCTTACCACCAGAGTCACTATGTATGGTGGATTCTTTCTTTGCCAGGACTCGATGAGAACTGCTTCATCCCCTCTAACATATCTGATTAGGTAATGAGATGCTGCAAACACATATGACCTCAAGTATCAGTATACTACTGACAACTAAAGGCAAAATCACAGGAAGTGCCACCACCTAAGCGTCGTATGTAAAAAAGAATACCAAGGAAGGATAAAAATTAAGAATTGCACTCACACTCCTAATTTTTATCCTTCCTTGGTATTCTTTTTTACAAACGACGCTTAGGTGGTGGCGCTTCTTGTGTTTTTGCCTTTGTTTCAGAAGAGTGCGTCCAATTCTCTTCCTAGGGAGCTGCAGCCGTACTAAAGCAGACTTTTTAGGATCCATTTATTGTTTACTTATACAAAAAGGACTCCATTCATAAAGGGACTATTTATGGACTGTGTCATAATATTCCTTCCCTTTCCACTTAGCTACCTATACATACATAGAGCCATAATATTGTTTTTTCTACTACTGACAACTATATTAGCATAAATGAAATAATAATGGTAAATAAATTAAGTATATTTTCACATAGTAAAATAAATAGGGAGACACAAATATCAATGTAAGGGGTACCCCTGGGAGGCAGCTGTTCAGGATATGGCATCTGACCTGTAAATTTCAGCTGGCCAATGGTGGGGCCCAGTCTGTACAGTGGTTCACTTAATTATTGTCCCTTTAAGACTGCATGCAGTGATTTGTTTTTGGGGCTGCCAAGGAAATAGGCAGTCTCCTATGTTCCTGAACTACTAAACACACACTGGGCATCCAATGTAAAAACAGGTATTATCACCAAAAGGCCCAATAGGAATCCTGGTGGAACTGTGCTCATGATGTGGCATCCGTATTTATGTTGAAAACCTGAAGACAAAATCAGCAGTGATGGGGAGATTCTCAAAACCAGCCTGAAATTCAGCTTCTCAGATGTAGAAACTGTGGTGTAGAACTGGAACTCAGATTCAGCCTATCTACTCTGTATTTTAGTACTTCCCTAGTAGTTACTAATATAACATGCAACCAGACCTCTAAGAGAAGTGGCTGTCAGGTGCCTAGCTGGGATTTATGCTGGTTCTTAAGCCCCAAGCTAAAACTAGTAATAGAATCCCTGACCAGAGGGTACACAGTTGAGATAAATAATAGGATCTGTATATAACTAAAATAACAGGAAGTGCATATAAACTCTATTGCAATAAACAGATTCACCTACTAATATATTGGAAGGTGACCACTACATACAGTACATACCTTAGCACATACCTAGCTATCTGACACTGTGTATGTGAGATAATAAATTACAGAGAATTGTCTGTCATTAGGATTCAGATCAAGATGTTATAGGCACAATTAGTTTGCCCTTCTTAAAATCCAAAGGTTTTCTTAATATGTTCTCCAGATAAACCATTGGATTTTTGTTAGGACAATAAATGTTTGCTAATGTGCATTCAATTTCCTGTTATTTCCCTCTCCAAAACAAAAATCGACCTTCAGAATCCACCCACCTATCCTCAGTATTAAATCTTACATTCTTTGCTACACCAATTGCTACCCCTTTGGCAGGTTTTGTTGGTGAATCCGCATAATACCAGGCTGGATAATATTTAGAATATAACTTAACATTTGTATCCTGCAATATATGAGTGATTTGTAAAGATACTACTTCAATAGAACTTTGATGTAACTCTAAGCATCTTCTGCCTTTTCACTGGAGTATTCAATCCTCTTCTCCCTCCACCTCCCATTCCTTTTAAAACTCTCTGGCCCTTTTCTTGCTTTGAATTGTTTGTAGTCCTAGTCCCACTGTTGATTCCATTTTTAGGGTGGAACGCTGACCCCACACGCCTGTCAAAACCCATGTCCCCAGTCCCTGGGTCGCGAGTCGAGGTACATGTTTGACCTCTTGTTCCCCGCCTGCATTCTAAAATTCTCAACCTACCTAGGAGAAAGAGAAAAAAAAATTATTCTCTCCACCTCTACTCTTACCCACTTTTTTCATCTATACCAGGTTATACCTTTCCAATTTCATCTGCATTCTTCTCTCTATTTCCCCGACATGAGGCAGAAAAGGAGAAATAGAGGGGAATAAAAAAACCCAAAAAACAAAACAAAAACTACGCCCCTCTCAACTTCAGTCAGGTAGTTCTTCTAAAAACCTCAATCTAGCAGAGCGTCCATCTTTCCATCCGATTAGACATGCTGGGAACTCCCTACTATATTGTATGTTTTGTTTTCTCATCTGCTCCAGTAATGGTCTCAGGGATCTCCTTCTAGCCAGTGTTTCCGGTGCTATATCTGCAAACATTTGTAAATTAGTTTCTATCGCACAATCACATCTCTGGGGGCTTCACTCACCACTCCTTGGGGTCTTCCAATTCTATGTGCTCTATTAGTTTTCCGTTGATCTATTACTGATCTATCCATCATTGGATTAAATGCTTTCCTCATTGTCTCCATCAAATCTTCTCCTTGAGACACCTCAGGCAAACCCCAAATCCTCAGGTTATTCCTCCTATCTCTGTTCTCTTGATCCTCCATCTTATATAACAGTTTAATTTGCTCCTTTCGCATTTCTTCCATTTGTCTTTCCAATTTAGTTATTACTTGAGCAACACTCCCACAGCCATTAAGAACGGTGGAGGATTTGAACCCATTTGAACAAATGTTTAGTGTATGTACAATACGAAAGCATAGTACCTCCCGTATTTATAAGATGCTCACTGCAATACTGGGACCTACTCCTTTGCTGGTTTTTGAGAAGTGGGAAATGGAGCTATCATTGAATGGGCAGCAAAAAAAGAAAATATTTAGATTAACACATGGGGCTGTAGATATGAAGGTTGTAGAAATGAATTATAAATGTTTAGCAAGATGGTATATTACACCTAACGTGGCGCATAAGCAACAAGTAGAGAATTCACCTTTGTGTTGGAGGGGGTGTGAGATAAAGGGAACAATGGCACATATATGGTGGGACAGCCCCAAAATACGGGAGTATTGGAAGGAAATAATTCACCAAATACAAGAGATTGCAGGGATTAGTATTTCAAAGGATCCATGGGTATATTTATTCCATAATACTGAGTTTTCAGTGAGACAATATAAGAATATGATGATATTCCATTTAATAGATGCAGCAAAAGGACTGATACCTAAATTCTGGAAGGAACAGGAGATACCAAAAATAAAAGATTGGATATATAGGGTGGATTACATATATAGGATGGAGGAACTATAACATATTGTAGAAGATAAAATGGAGACATTTAAAAAAACATAGGAAAGATGGAGTGAGTTTAAAATTTCAAAGAGATATGGAGAACTGGTAGGAGTCTAGAATGAAGAAAAGAAAGCATAATCTCTTAAAATGTACGGAAAAGATAGGAAGGAGGATAGATACGAGGAGAAGGAAGTCGCAGGGAGTATTAGTGGAAAAGGAAGAAAGGGAAAGAGGAAATGGGAATAGAAATGGAGGTGTGTAAGTTTAAGTGTGTGTGTGTGTGTGTGGGGGGGGGGGGTCTCTGAAGGGAGGGAAATGGGGAAAATATGTATAGGAAAATGTTTTTATAGTGATGTATACTGTGTTGGTTTTTGTAAGATGAAATTAATAAAATATATAATAATGAAAAAAGAAGTTATAGGCAGCTACAGTTAAACAGCCGGAACACTGGAGCAATTCCCTAATAGTCTCTGCTTCAGGTGTGGATAAAATACAGTAGTGCAGCTCCTACATGTGGACACATAGAATTTATTTACTAATGCTGGGGAGTGCAAAATCAGGCTCACCTCTGCATAGAAACCAGTCTACTTCCAGGTTTTATTGCCAAAGCTTATTTGAACAAGCTGAGGTTAGATGCTGATTGGTTTCTATGCAGAAGTGCGCCTGATTTTGTACTCTCCAGTTTTAGTAAATAAATCCCATAGTGTCAATTCCTCTCCTTCACTCCACTACCTCCTTCTGGGTTTTTTTTAGCCAACCTCCCCAGAAACAGGAAGTGCTAATACAAAATTATACATACTACTGTGATATTAGCAGCTAACAGTAGAGGGCAGCAGACCCCTACAGTACCATGGGGTATGTAATCCTTAAAGAGTCAAAGTGAACAGCAGAGTGGAACCTGCGAAGCATACAAGGAAATCCAGGAAGCATGGAAAAAGATGGCCAGCAGACAGGCAGAACTCACAACATAAAATGACATTTTTCAAGTAATCTTACATTGGATTGTCAATATTAACTATTGTTTTATAACTAATGTTATAAAATAAATGTGTCTACTGTGACCATAGATTTCCTCTGATGCTTCTAAAAGATACCACAAACAAAAATGGGAAGCAAACAGTTCCCCTAAGAGTTTTAGATTTTGTGTTATGCGCTCTTTTCCTTTTTTTACCAGCATAACTTCTACTGTTTTTTATTAGGAACCGTGAAACACTTTGCAGAATAATTGTATTTCTCTTCCTATTAAGCAATGACATGTTCAGTTCAGCATTTGCTGTTTGTTGACAGGTATGAATTCCTTCAAAGAGATTTTGCCTTTCGTAAGGAAAGCAATTTTTGGGTCCACATCCTTGAGTCGAAGTTTCCATCTCAATTCCCTGTTTGAAATTGGAGTAATATCCTTGGAATATTATCAAAGCCTGCTTGGTGAAAGTGACATGGACGATTTGTGCAGAAAAATCACCTTATCTATAGTGGGAAAACCTGAAGCATACAATTCGTTATTCTCATCTCTTTGTAGTAAACTGGATGAAGAAACTGTAGAAGATTCTACGAAATGTAAGTTCAATAAAAAAAAGAAATGATTTAATGCACATTGACATATTTCTTGGTGATCACTCTGTGTAGTAATTCAAAGGCTCTGTATCTCCTCCTGGGTTTGTGTCTGAACCAAAAGCTATTATAGATTTCACCTATTGCCATCCGGTATGCCAATGTGATTAGACTTTGGGTTGTCAATGCCAGGCAGTTACAGTAGGATGAAAATCTCATGTTTACAAGGGGGCAATGGAGGATGGGAACCTCCACTGTTACTATATGTAAGGCTTCCACACTCAGGCAGGTACAGTCAGTGGTGTATTTAGGTTTCGTGCTGCCCTAGGCAACACAAAAATCGGCTCCCCCCACCACCACCATGGAGAGACCCTGACACCGACCAACACCCCCTCCCCCATGAAGATGAAGAGAACCTGACATTGGCCAACAACACCTCACCCGAGTGAGCCTTCCACTACCACCGCCCCCCATACACTGGCAACCCCCCACCCCGGCTAGAGATAGACACTCACCTTCACAGCTCCGGACATCCCCAGGAATAAGAGTCAGCCCCTGCATACACAATCAAGAAGCCCGCAGCCTCTCTCAGATCCCACTTGGTCCCCATGCTGCGTGTGTCTCTTTTTCCATCCCTTTTTTCGGGGGCGGCACTGCCCCTCTGAAAATGTTGCTGCCCCCCCCGAAAAATATCACCCTAAGCAAATGCCTTGTTTGCCTTGTGGTAAATACACCACTAGGTACAGTATTTTGAGGAATATGTTGCTCATACCTGGTTCTTGCTAATTTAGAAAGCTGAATAGTATGTAAGTGAGTGTGAGGTTCATGGCCAAGGAATATATTCCCTGTTTCCCACCCTCATCAGCCAAGAGAGACTGCACCTGATGAGGCAGAGGTGGCTGAGCACATGTGATCTGTAGCCAGGTATACAATTCTCCAGTGTTAGTCCCGGTGTACAGATAGACAGGCAGGAACTCGATACCATGCAGTTTTTGTTAAAATATCCAGCCACTGCATAGAGCACATCTCACATTGTTACCACTTCAAGTGGGGTGGCTCTGCTTCTCTAGCCATTCACCTGTGTTACAAGCCCTGAGACTCCCCCAGATGCTCATCTGTGTTACCAGCCTTAAGATCCCTCTGAGGGACTCTGTCTGGGAGGATAAGCTCATGTAACTGTTTGTGCACTGTACGCTGAGGTAGTGATTCTTCTCTAGTCACTGTTACTATAAAGCCTGATACAGATTATTCTGTGCTGTCACCTAGTGCCCTAGTTAAGCCTCAGAATCTTTGCTTTGAGGAGTTCATTTTGTGCACAGCTTCATTATCTATGAAACATTGGTCTTTATTTATGCATACTCTTTGCCATTATGACCTTGTTTGAATTGTTAAGCCAGCTTTGCACCATTTTAGTAAACCTGAGGTTACAGTTACCCCTGTCTGATAATTCAGCCGATTGTTACAACCTTCGGTTACATATAACTCTTTCTTCCATAGTTACTTTCACAATCAACATGCAAAATAACTTCTATCACAATCAAAAAAGAAAAATAATATTTATTAAAAAAAGGTACCCTACAGTGCACTTTTTATGTGCAATGTGCAGTAGCCAACCAATGATAATTAGCCTTTCATAGATTTAACAGTAAACTAAATTCATATTGATTCCTGTGGGTTACTGCAGTGACTTGCAAAAGTCTTTACTGTCCCCCTCTTGGTGTGTTTTCCCTGTTTTGTTGCATTACAACCTGGACTTTGGAATTAACCACTTGACCTCTGGAAGGTTTTACCCCTTCATGACCAGGGCATTTTTGCTATTCAGCACTGTGCTACTTTAACTGGCAATTGCTTGGTCATACAACACTGAACCAAATGAAATTTATATCTGGGTTTTTTTTTTGTTTTTTTTTTTTTGCACCATTGCACCATTGGGTTTTTATTTTTATTATACAAACTAAAAAGATAAAAAAAAACTATATGTTCTACTCTCTGTCATAAAACATATTCAAATATCCAATAAAAAAATTAAAAATGATCAGCAGTGACCAGTGACTTATAGTGGGACTGTGATAGTGTGGTGGGCAATCTATTGCCAACAGACACTGGCTGGGAGGGACACTAACTGAAACTAATACAGTGATTACATACTGTACACTATACTAATGACACTGTCTGGGAAGGGGTTAACATCTAGGAGCAATCAAGATGTTAACTGTGTGCCTAACAGATGTAATGTGTGCTGCTTTTACTCACATATCTAGCTTTTTTTTCTTTTTATCCCTGCTTTTCCTGGAAAAGAAACAGCCAGATCACTGTTGTGTTACACAGAGTTCTTTGTGTTTGTAAACACAGAATTCTGTGCTGTGATTGGACACAGCAGGACAGCAGCTTTCAGACAAAACCATTGGCTGAAACCTGCTGACAAGCTTGTGCTGTGTCCAATCACAGCACAGGTCAGCAGAAGGCATGTACCCGAAACCCAGAAGCCTGACGGCAACGTATGGGTATGGATGCCTAGGCTGTGCCATGTACTGCAGGTGGACGGCAGTTAAAATGGATTTGTAGGGCTTTGTACAATGTGATGTTCAATACATTTCACAACTTTAAAAGTGCAGAATATTTTTTATTTCCATGGCTGGTGGTGTTGTTGCTGAGGATGGAGAGTCGATAGTACACACGCACGCGCACACACACGCACATACTGTGTCTGTGTGTGTATATATATATATATATATATATATATATATATATATATACACTATATTGCCAAAAGTATTGGGACTCCTGCCTTTACACACTGTGAACTGTAATGGCATCCCAGTCTTAGTCCGTAGGGTTCAATATTGAGTTGCGTCTTCTGATGAGGAGGGTTGATGAAAATCACCATGCAGGTTCACTGCAGTTAGCTAAAGAAGTAGAAAGCAAAACTGGGGTAATTGTTGCCACAATACGGTGTATATTGCAGAAAAATGGCAAGCATGGGTGTTGTCCATGAAGGAAGCCTCTCCTAAAGCCCATGCACAAAAAAGTCCATGCTGAAAAAGAAGACTACTGGGACTCTGTACTCTGGAGTGATGAGACCAAGATAAATGTTTTTGGAACTGATTACAGTACAAAGAAACATGCATGGTGACTACAGTAAAATATGGTGGTGGCAGTGACACCCGCATGAGTGCTGCTGGTGTTGGGGAGCTTCATTTCATTGATGGTATCATGAATTCACAGATGTACTGCTGTATATTAAAATAAAAAATGCTACCATTAATCCGTGCCCTTGGTCCTTGTGCATTTTTCCAACATGACAATGATCCAAAACACACATCTAAGGCCTGTCAGGAAAGGACTCATCGCTGCTGGTGCTGATGGGCTGCAGTACCAGTTCTTGCCAGCGGGTGCTTTTCAGCAGCCAGGATCTCACCTCCTGCAATCAGGCCATCACCTGAGACTGATTGCAGGAGGTGTATTTAAGCAGCAATCATGCCTGTAACCAGTGCCTTGGTGTTTTGTTCCCATGTGCCTGTGATAGCCTGTTTCCCTGTTTCCCTGCTCCCTGTTCCTGTTCCTGTGATCTGCTCCGTGTCCTGTCTGCCTCTCCCTACCCCATGCTTGATCAACTGTGTATGACCCCGGCTAGCCCTGACTACTCTTTTGTTCTGTATATATTGGGTGAAGGTTTCTGATTATTTGGTTTTTACTTGCACGGTGTGTTTTGTATATTGGTTTGTCGCACAAATAAACTATATTATTATTACATTACTCCTGAAGCCTGCTATTACCTGTGTCAGTCCACACATCTCTGGTCACATCCGGATCCTTGACATAACACCAAGGCCAGTCCTGACCAGAAGTGGCTGCACAGGGAAGCCATCTTGGTTTGTTGTTTGTGAAGGATGCATCCTGAGGAGGTTGTGTATTTGTCTCTGCTAGCAATAGAAGATAGAGAATACTGCTATAAGATTCTGAAGGAGTGGGCCAGGGATCAGCTGCTAGAGTGCATGCAGGTTGCTCATTCCCTAGTAGATCAGGGCACAGTGTTTTCTGAGGTGCAGCCATTGATCCAGGCTTGTGCTGAATTGGCTCTGTCCAGTACCCCTGAAAGCAGGAATGACTTTTCTCCGCCATTCAGTACAGAACAAGTAGAGTCACAGGTATGGTTGTTGGAGGATGATCCAGATTATTTCTTGGAGCATTATTCAGCATGTTCACAACATATGCTTGTTGATTGTATAAACGCAGTGCAGTCTTTGGTCAGACAGGCTAGGTGTAGGCTGAGCTTTATTAAACCAGTACTACAGACATGGTCAGATTTGTTACACCCAGCCTCAGTCAGCTTGCAAGAACCCAGTCCCGCTTCTAATCCATTTTCTCAAAGCTCTATTCCTGCATTCCCGACGGCACCCCCAGTTACAGCCCAGTATACCCTGCTATCAACCACATGTCAGTACCCTGTTCCCACTCGCTGCACCTATCCTGCCTTTAACCCCGTCAAGAAGTCCTCTGTAGCAACTGCTCCCTCCTCTGTTCCATCCTTCAGCTCTTCTCTGTTTTCAGCTGCTCCCTTTGTTTACAGCCCTGCATTCACTTGCAGTGCTCCAGTATCCAAACCCAAGAAGAAGCAAAAATTCTTTCCAACCAGTACCATCCAGCCAGTATCCAAATTGGCCAACCTGGTGTCTGAGAACCCGCCTTCTGTTATCCCGCCTGATGACTCGATGCCTGTTATCCAGCCTGATGACCCGGTGTTCTCTATCCAGCCTGATGACCCGGTGCCTGCTGTCCAACCTGATGACCCGGTGCCTGCTGTCCAACCTGATGACCCGGTGCCCGCTGTGCAGCCTGATGACCCGGTGCCCGCTGTGCAGCCTGACGACCCAGTGCCCGCTGTCCAGCCTGAGGACCCGGTGCCCGCTGTCCAGCCTGACGAACCGGTGCCCGCTATCCAGCCTGACGACCCGGTGCCTGCTATCCAACCTGAGGAACCGATAATTGCCATCTGGCCTGAGGACCCGGTGCCTGCTGCCCAACCTGATGACCCGGTGCCCGCTGCCCAGCCTGATGACCCGGTGCCTGCTGCCCAGCCTGATGACCCGGTGCCCGCTGCCCAGCCTGATGACCCACTGCCCTCTGCCCAGCCTGATGACCCGCTGCCCAGCCTGATGACCCGGTGCCTGCTATCCAGCCTAATGACCTGGTGCTCTCTATCCAGCCTGATGACCTGGTGCTCTCTATCCAGCCTGATGACCCAGTGCCCGCTGTGCAGCCAGATGACCCAGTACCCGCTGTCCAGCCTGACGATCCAGACACATATGGATCCTTGACAAGGCCACTGTTGCATTTCTGAAGAAGAACAGGGGGAAAGTGATTCAGTATGTGTCCTGATCTGAACCCAATTGAACACCTATTGGGAATTCTGAAGAGAAAAGAGACTGATAAGAGGCATGAAGGATCTCATCTATGAGGAAAGATTAGAGGAACTGAATTTATTCTCTCTTGAGAAGAGGAGATTAAGGGGGATATGATCAACATGTATAAATACATCAGTGGTTCATATAGTGAACTCGGTGTAGAGCTATTCACCCTGAGGTCATCACAGAAGACAAGGGGACACTCTTTACGTCTGGAGGAAAATAAATTTAATCTCCAACCACGGAAACGTTTGTTCACAGTGAGAGCTGTGAAAATGTGGAATAGACTCCCTCAAGAGTTGGTAAAAAAGGGCAGAAATGTAATAATATCTCCATCTTTAGTGCCTTGTTTCAGGCCAAAAGGCACTTTTAATGCACTGGAAATGTCCCTCTACTCCATCCCCGCAAGTCTGGACTGCTCAGATGAGCACCATTCTCTGGTTTAAAAAAAGTCATCTACCTACACATGGGCTGTTCCCAATGGGATGGATGGTTGTGCATACCAGGCTTAGCACAGGTGGAATTCATCTTGCATCAACTGCTGCATTAGGGGTGAATATACGTATGATTGTTTGGATTTTCTGTAGATTGCTCAGTGGTCTGATTGCATTAGCTGGGGTGAATCCATGCTTTATCACTATGTAACCAGTATCATTGTATGTCCGACAGCAAAATGATCTGCTGTACTTTGATGTTGTAACACATATGTTCTGGAAAAGAGCAAAATAGGGCACACTCTCCTTGTACATTACCGTGATAAAAAATAATTTATTAAAAATGA
This sequence comes from Staurois parvus, assembly GCF_062004578.1. Lineage (NCBI taxonomy): Eukaryota > Metazoa > Chordata > Amphibia > Anura > Ranidae > Staurois > Staurois parvus. Next base: position 3,639,964 of record NW_028317996.1, read on the forward strand.
CAAAGTGTATACTCACAAACAAAGAATCATAAATAAAAGCAAGGAACCAATGTGACAGTCCCAGCAAATGGTAGTCTTGCAACAGGGTGTGCACACGGTAATGCACGAGGAGAGTGCGCCCTTTTTTGCTCTTTTCCAGTATTATCATGATTCCCAGATCTTTAGAGGGCTGCAAGTCAGCGAGTGACTGCTACCATGTTCCTAGGACGTTTATGGACCTGAGCGCTGGTTTTGCTTTTCATTCTTGTGTTAACATACGTTCTGGAATCTGTCTTTGTTTGTGACACAGATGTTCTGGAATCTGTCTTTGTTCATTCAATAAACTTTATTCCTGTTTGACAGGACAAGACTCTGTCACTGTGAAATTTATCAGTTAAAGGACACAGGGTGTACACATTAGATGAGTGCAAGACTACGGAGTATAGCTGTTGAGTGGAGAAAACTGCTTTTGCAGCTTTCTCCAGGTTTTGGTATTCCTGAAAGGGGCTCCGTAGTTTGGAGATTCCATGGTGTCTTGGGCAGGACAGAATCTCCAACCCAGTATCTGGATTTTGTGGAGGAACAGCAGGGTGTGTGCCCAGCTGCACACAGCCCTTATAATGGAGGTTTAGTAATACCTCAGGGCTCCACCTAAGAGAGACAGAAGGTCTCCTACAGGAGTCAGAGAGGCTGCATGTGGCAACTGAAGTATGAATGTCTGCAAGAGACAGTTAATGGCCTAAGCAGTAGGCCAGAGGAGCCGTGTGTATGAGAAGCTCTAAGCTGTGTGCCTGGAAAAGCTGGTGGTCAGAGGGACCAGTATCTAGAGCAGAAGTGCTAGGTAGAGTAGCCAGGTGCAAGAGTAGCCAGGTGGGCTAGCATTTTCATTTGGACTGTGTATATTTTACTGGAGAAGAATCCCTGCGTGGGAAACCTTATGTTGGACTTTTGTTTTTGCCTTTCCTTTTAATAAAAGTGGGCTACCAAGCCCTGAAATATAGTTCCTGACTGGCGTGAACTCACTTGAAAATGCAACCACCACTGAGCTAAACATCACGAATGTCACACCTGATTTTAAAAAGAAAATAGTATCATTAGTAGTAACCAGCATGGATTTATGAATGTGTGCTCTTACCAGACCAATGTCACATACCTGAGGGGAGACTGAAATGAGGAGGTTGACTGCTCTTGTATCTTTAGCCCAGGCCCCACTCAGAGTGGAACAGAGGGTACCGAGGAACAGGAGGAACATCAGTGCCATCGGATGTTGATAGGAGAACTTGCAGCAGGAGATGCAATACCAGGAAGGGAGGTGGAACATCAGGTTAGGAACAGCAGCTGTGCTCAGTGGTCCAGCTGAGGTCAAAGGAGCACTCCAGATGTGCTTCAGGTCCTGGACGTGTGGCTTGTTGGAGCTCTCAGCAGACTTGAGACAGAAGCACCCAATAGTGTGCAGAGCTGGTATAGTGGACAGCCAGGCAGGCACCTGAGCAGGATGGGAAGCCAGGATTAGAGACAGAAGCATGGTCACAGGAATAACTAAGGTCATCAATGGGTGGACAGTGAGTACCAAATCATAAGCAGAGCAGAAATCAGGAACAGAGCCGAGGTCAGGAAGAGATAAGTCAGAAGCAGAATCCAAGGTTAGGTCAGCAGCAAGCCGGGTCAGCAACAAGGGAGCACACAGGATGAACGCAGGACACAAGGAACAGATGAAAGACCAGTCAGCATAGGTTGTCTGGTGCCAACAGGCACCGTGAGTGCGCCTGTGCACGCATGTTCTTTCCCGTGCACATTGCTGCACGCATGCGTGTGCCTGGTCACCATAATATGGGAAATGCCAAATGCATGCACATTCCTGCATGCCAGAAGTCATACAGTAATTCCCTGACATTGCCCCCCCCGTCAGGGATCCTACCGCGGTAGCCTCTAGCACTCCACAGACCAGACTCCCCCAAGGCAAGGAATCTAAGCTCCGACCTGCTTGTTCACCAGGGCCCCTGATGGTGGGGATGGACTTGGAGCAGGCCGAGACCAGGTCGCGGCCCCTGGGTTCACCCAGCTGTGGTAGAAACACTGTTGGAGGTGTATAGCAGGTGAGAGTCTGATGTGAGGAGGTAACAAGAGCAGCGTCGGGCAGGCCGGGTCGGTAACAGTGGTGGCGGTGTAGTACAAAATCAGCAGGCACAGGGATAAACAGGTCACAAGCCGGGTTTGTTAACAGGAGATCAGGAGAACGTGCAGGGTTAAGCAGGAGAATGGTCAGACAAGCCAGGGATCAGAGCAGGAGACAGACAGCAAATCAGGGTCAGGCAGGGTTGGCAACAAAGCAATCTACTAATCAGGAACTTCAGGAAACAGGTAAGACCATACAGCAATTCACTGCAGTCTAATCCTGTTTCAAATAGGGCGCCATGCGCCCTGATTGGTGCCAGGCTCGCGCCCGTGATCGCGAGTGCGCATGTGCGAGCGCTGCTGCAATCGCAGGTGCCCTGGTCCCAATGCTCGCATGCTAGTGCAGCCAGGCACACAGCGCATGCGCAGACCCGCACACGATCGCGGCAACCACTGGGGTCCCTGACATTGCCCCCCCTTATGGGCAGCCTCCGGATGCCCACCTGATTCTTCCTTTGGGGCTGGTTACGCAGCAATTCCCGCATTAATCTGGGGGCATGGACATTCTGGGCAGGTTCCCACGAGTTCTCCTCTGGCCCATAGCCTTTCCACTTAATTAGGTATTGTACCTGACTATCCCTCCTCCTACAATCCAAAATTGCCTCCACCTAGAATTCTTCCTCCCCGTTGATGTCTATGGCTTCTGGAGGTCTAGACCTGCGGTCTAAAAAGGGATCTGGAACTGCAGGTTTTAACAACGATACATGGAAGACTGGATGTATCTTGAGGGATTCGGGGAGAGCCAGTTTAAACGCTACTTCATTAATCTTGCATTCTACTTGGAAGGGTCCCACAAACTTGGGTGACAATTTTCTGGATGGGCAAGTCAGTTTTAGGTTGACTGTTGATAACTAAACCCGATCCCCAGGGTGTATAACCAATTCTCCCTTTCTCCTCCTGTCACAGAACCTTTTACTGTCTTCTTGGGCCTTAGCCATTGTTTCCTGTAATAGCTTGTTATTGGTAGTGAAGAATTCTAAGGTGTCCTGGGCTGCCGGGACTGAGTTCTCAGGAACCAGGTCTGGCAGGAAGGTAGGGTGGAACCCATAATTAGCGAAGAATGGAGATTGGTTGGTGGCGGAATGATTCGCATTATTATATGAATTCCGCCATGGGTAAAAGTGTCAGCCAGTCATCCTGCAGGAAAGATGTATAGTATCTCAGATATTGCTCAAGCGTCTGATTGGTTTGCTCTGTCTGCCCGTTTGTCTGGGGGTGATATGCTGACGAGAAAGAAAACCTAAACTACAGCCCCTCACATAGCGCTTTCCAAAATCTGGATGTAAATTCACCCAGCCTACCAGTTGCTATACTTTCAGCTTAATCCGGTCACAAGAGCCCACTGAATTGCAGTGCACCCTCAGTCACCAATGAGCTCCTGTATTGCTGTAGTTTGCCACTTGGGTCACAAGAGGAATTAATCCCTATAAATAGGGCTTCTGTTCACGCTTTAATCCCTGCCTAATTTTAGATTTTACCCTGTGTGTGTTAAAGGGGTACCGTCAAGGCTACCTACCACTTAAAGGGGCAGCTCTTTTCTTTTGTACTCACACCTTATTAACGTCTACAATTGCTTCTAGAGGGATTTGAATTCTTAAAATGCACCAACTAGGGCCCCACTGATCACGCAGAGGATCTTATACTGCAGTTCAAAGAGAAAGTGACCTACTCAATCCAAGAGTTTTCTTTCTTAGCCTCAGAAATAAACCCTGTCCCCTGGTTACTGGGGATACCATGTAGTTGGATCACTTCTTTGATAAAGACAGATGCAGTCTCAGAAGCAGAAGGAATAACTTTTAACGGCACAAAATGGGCCATTTTAGATAAATGGTCCACCACCACAAAGATGGTGATAAATCCTTCTGATGGGGGTAACTCTACAATAAAGTCCATGGAGATTGTGCAGCATAAGTCATTAGGAACAGGAAGCTGTTCCTGTAATCACCAATTCTTAGCTCTATCAGATTTGTTTTGTAAACATACATTGCATGATTGCACCAAGTCTGGCCACCAGAACAAGCGAAGAACTAAGTCTGAGGTCTTATGAGCTCCAAAATGACCTGCCAAAGGATGATCATGGCACATGTAAAGAACTGTAGCCTGAAATTGAGATCCTTCTTTATTTGAAGATGAAGTTCCTGAGGTGGAGAATGATTCATGACTATTGCCTTCATCCGAAGGTCAGCCTGTATTAAAAGGAAATTTTCAGTGGGTAAAATCGTGTCAGGTTCCGGGGCACCCCAGTATTTTGAAACATATGAAATGGGGCATCAGGCTTTCCATTCTTTGATCCAGGCCAATAAGTAATATGGAAGGTTAACCTAAAGAAGAAAAATGCCCATCTGGCCTGGCCTTAAATATTTAGCTGCCTTTAAATACTCTAGGTGCCTATGGACTGTGAGGACAAGAATAGGAAGTGCCACCCCTTCCAGCAGGTAACACCATTCCTCCAAAGCTGATTTAATGGCTAGTAGTTCCTGATTGTCTACATCATAGTTCCTCTCTGGAGGGCTTAACTTTTTAGAGAAGAAGGTGACAGGATGAAGTAAGGGCCCCCAGTGGCGTCCCGAGGCAGGTGCGTGGGGGTGCGGTCCGCACCGGGTGATACTGACCGCACGGGGTGACACCGGACCCGCTCCAAGAAAAGGTAAGTTGTAAAGAAAGCCGACGATCCCCGCAGGATGGATCGGATCTGTGGATTGAGCATAATGGATCGGAGTCCGATCCATTATGCTCAATCCGCAGATCTGATCCATTCTGCGGGGATCATCAGAGGGGGTGTCACCAAGTGTTGCCACACCAGGTAACACCAACCCTAGGGACGCCTCTGAGGGTCCACATGGCATTTTTGGAAGCATCCACCTCCAGGACATATGGTAATATGGGATCAGAATGTTTTAAGATTAGAGTAGATGTAAAGAGATCCCTCAGCTTCTCAAAAACAGCTTGAGATTCCAGAGTCTATCTGAAAGCTGTGTGTTGTTTTAACAGTTTTATCACGTTGGGTAAAAAATACCAGAATAGTGTTTGATGAACTTTCTGTAGAAATTATACAAAACGTGAATACAGTGAGTGATAGTACCGCAACTGCACCACATCCCTTTAAACATAGAGAGGGAATCAGTAGAAATTGGATTTTTGAGGTGCAAAATATGTAGACTCCAAAGTATAATACATATTAAAAAATATTTGATTGTTAAAATCAGGTACATTCATATCATGATCACATGTAATATATTTGGTCTAGTGGTGTACAGATGTTTTGCCCAATCCGGGCTTCTTCAGAGAAAAGCCACTATTACTCAAGAATCATATCAAAGATACACGATGGCAGCTTTTTTCCACAATAGACACAGCTGGTGGTAAGATGATTGCACCTTAAAAATTCCCATTTCTACTGGTTCCCTCTTTCTATAAAATTAGCAAACCCCACTAACTGCTGTTTTCTTGTCCATGGCAGCAGGCCAATCAAGTATTGCAGACTTTTTCTGATGGTCCATGGCAATTCCATTAGCAGAGATAATAAGTCGCAGAAACTGAATGGTACATTTCTCTAATTCATACTTTTCGGGTTTCACATAAATGGTGTTCCCTTAGCTTGCTCAACATTTTCCTTATGTGGATTTCTAATGAAGTAGAAAAGATGAGAATATCATCTAAGTACACGATAATGAACAGTCTAGAAAGTCCTGAAAAATGTTGTTCACAAAGCCATGAAATGTAGCTGGCGCATTGCAGAGGCCAAAGGTCATCACAAGATATTCAAAGTGCCCAAAGTGAGCCTAGAAGTTCATTTTTCACTCATCCTCTTCCCTGTTTCTTGTTAGAAATTCTGCATATATCCCTAAAGAACCCTACAGCCCTACAGTTTCATCGACAATTACACTTCTACTGATGGTTATCTTGTCATGTCTTGGTGTAGAATTTTGTATCCCTTTTGAGATACCCCACAAGTATACTTTCCTTTGAGCAAGCATCCCGTTTTGTATGTTTTTCTTTTGGAATGTTCACAAAGGCTTTGCTTCCAAAAAATTTTAGATAGTTCAAATTCACCTTTTTATTCCAAAGTTCATATGGAGTTTTGTCAGTTGATTTTTCTACTAGTCAATTTTGGAGATAGCATGTGGTTATAATTGCCTTCCCTAAGTATGTGGTTGGCATATCTGCATCAAACAGCATGATTTTTCTACTCTCACATAGATTATGATTCATTCTTCTGTAACCCTGTTTTATTTTGGGTTGCATGGTACAGTAGTTTGAAATATTATGCCTTGCTTTCTGAGAATTGCCCATCTGTCATCACCTGTGCATTCATTTCCATTGTCTGTGCGCAAAACATTCAACAATTTTGCCAAATGTATTGCTTACTTAAGCCTAATACTGTTCACGTTTCTCTGGTACTTCACATTGAAAAGATCGGAGTAAATTAGGTTCAGAGGTTTTTTAGCTCTGCTGTTACATAGCTTTAGAAAGACTTTTGTTGTAATGTTTCCTTTTATACAGTTGGTGCATTTCATTGTGTCATCACATGGACTCATTTTTATTCCACTTGCATAGTCATTCTCAGTTAATTTCCTTATTATGTCAGGACGTCTTTGCCCAAGTTGTCTGTGCCATACGTGAATGAAGTTTGAATGTCATCCTCCTTGGCAGTATTAACCACCTCATTGCAGTTCAGCTGATAGAATTCATCTGTAATTTTAGCCTTTGCAAGTAAGATTTCCCCTTTTGTGACGGCACAACTTTCATCTTGGAAGGTCGCTGTTTGCTGAGCTAATTCAGTGACAAAAGATTAGATTCAAGAGCAGGAACATAGAGGACATTTTTCACAGGTATCATTCTGGTGACACCCAGACAGTTTCTTGAAACCTGTACTGCGCCCTTCTGTAGCTTAGAATTGTGCCCTCCTGATCACCCCCCCCCCCCACCCCATACTGAGCCCTTCTGCCTCCCCCCGTTCCTGTACTGTGCCCTTTGTGTTAATTAGTCTTTGATTTATGGCATGTTTTCTTATTGTTTAAAACTGATACATACTGTACCAACCATGTGGTGCACTATCCCTTTATATCTCTCAATACAAAAAATAAACCCTAAATTAAATATGTCTATTAATAAATACTAAAAAAGTCCATAATAGTGTTTATAGTCCATTATCACAAATTTGGTGCTGTGCAAACAAAAGTTGTGCTGTCCCTCCTTTGTGTGAAAAACTTGCTCACCTTGTGATTAGACCTACAAATCAATATAGGTCAAGTGTGCTGTGTTATTGTTTCAGACCAACTCTTCTATCTGGACTCTCCTTGATGGTTTCAAAGATGTGGAAAATATGCTCGAACAAAAAAACATATATTTCATAGTGCAACACTGTATGACTAATATGATGTGAATAACCTCAACAAGTGCACTCACATACAAGAGTAGTTAGAAATGTGCTCATTCAACCAAAATACCCTCTCTTATGGGTGGTGGCGATTCTCAAACAACACCTTCAAAGTGTGTTCAATACCCAATCACCACTAGGTGCAATGCACGCTCACCTTCTCAATTGACCCATATAATCAAAGGTCACAATTTCTTGACATTCATCCCACTTGGTGTATTAGCTTCCACCTCTTTGCAGCTACTTCACTCCTCCTGTCCCTTTAAGGGACCTGTAACTTGCTGTATGCATCCAGATGAGTATAGGCTCAAAGGGAAAAAGGATAATTTATAGTGCAAACCCATATAAACATAAAATCATTTATTGAAGTAAAATATCACCCTCGCAGAGTAAAAAGGAAGGCTGATTAATGAGGAAGGCATGTGAGGAAGTCACGTGACCAGTGACACAACACGTCAGGAGGAGCCTAGTGACGTCACTTCCGGTACCGCAGAAACCGGAAGTATTACTGCAAAAGCCATTTTGATAAAGGGAATCAGCTACAGGCCTCAGAGTCCAAGATACTGGAAATATAGTGTGTAACTGAAGGGAAACTGTCAGAATAGTATGAGCAAACTGTTGTAATTCCTACACCGTTCACCTGATTTGGATGTAAATACCCTCAAATTAAAGCTGACAGTCTGCAGTTATAGCACATCTTGTTCGTTTCATTTCAAATCCGTTGTGGTAGTGTATAGAGCCAAAAATGTTAGAATTGTGTCGATGTCCCAATATTTATGGACCTGACTGTATATATACACACACACAGACACACACTGAACTGGATGGACTGGTGTCTTTATTCAAACTTATCAACTATGTAAGAGTGTGTGGCCACTTTGGGCAGGCATACCTATTGAGTGTTGTTCTTGCAGAAATGCAGTGGCAAAATAAATTGCCTGTCAATCACCCGATATATGGTACAACCACATGCTGGCATTCGACATTGAGCTGCAGCAGCTGCACCAGAAGTGGGGAGCCATCTATGAGTATCTATGCTTTTATGAGAAAAGGACAGCCTGTGGAGAGTTGGGATTTTTTTCCACCATGTCAGTGGCTTCTGATTCAAGATGCATACATCATCTTGTCACCATCTGACCAAAATGGTCCAGAATGGTAAGCCATAATGAGGCAGGGATTAGCAGCACTATCCCTATGGTGTTCTTCCTAGAGCACACACTGTGTGGTGTTATAAACCAGGCACTAAAGATACAGTACCAGGAAGAAGATGAGGACTTCCTGCTGTCTATGAGCTATGAAGAGTTGTACATGGGTGGGGTGAAGACTGTTTTCTTCAGCAACACATAGCACTCAGGTTTCTCTGCTGTAGGACGTTTGTGGCATTCATGCTGAAATGCCTGCACAAGAACCCCAAAATTCAAAATGGGGAAGCGCTTGTCCTTAATAGGGATATCATTCACATAGCTCTATTCTCCTCTGACATCAACAAGGTATTCTCATCCACACAACTGTTACTCACTGGATATTTTCTCTTTTTTAGACGATTATCTGTAAATCCTAGAGATGGTTGTACGTGAAAATCCCAGTAGATCAGCAGTTTTAGAAATATTCAGATCAACCCGTGTGACACCAACAACCATGCCACGTTCAAAGTCACTTAAATCCCCTTTCTTCCCCATTGTGATGCTTGATTTGAGCTTCAGCAAGTCATATTTCTTTAATATAAACCGGTAGATATATTATAAGACAAAAAGAAAGTGAATAGCGAAAAATATAGGTGCATAGTCTTCAATTCAGAAACGTATTTCTTACTAAAATTTATGTATCTCTGGAGAGATATATAATCCAGGGGTTCTCCAATAAGGTAAGTTTATCATTTAAGATTGTGGAGAAATGTTCATTATCCAAGAAAGTTTTGTATTAACTAACTCAAATGGGATTGTTGGTGATTTTCAAGATTTGACAATAGATATTTTAGCTGCCATAAATATAAAGGCAATTAATCTTTTTATATGTCTCGGTGTTTTCCTCACTGAGTGACATAATGAGGTTTGTTGAGGGGATTTTTGTAAATGTATGTAGGTGAGAGTGAAGATAAGATTATATATGTGTCCAATACGTTTTATCTTTGGGCACTGCCACCAAATATGGAAAGCTCTCCCCTCGTAGACACATCCCCTAAAGCAAAGCTGAGAGGCTTCCAGGACATACGATGCTACCAGGACATACGATGCTAATTGGAACCAAACACCATTTTAACATAATTTTGTATTTAGCCTCTATTGCTGACGTGTTTATGATAGATCTGAAAGTGTATTGAGCAAGTTTATGCCATTCTGTTAATTCCAAAGTCTCACCAAGGTCACGTTCCCATTTATCCATATAAGGTAATTTTTGCAACACCGTAGTCAATATGGCATAAATTCTTGAAATATGTCCTTTCAGACTTGTTACAAAGAGTTTCCATATCGGACATGTAAGGTATATCTGTATTTTGCTTCAGATTGATTAAAAATGTTTTAATTAATTATATCAGAATAGTTCCGAATGTGGTAATTTGTATTTTTCCTATAAAACCTGCTTAGACAAAATATCGGATTTATCACAAAAATCTGCAATGCGTAAAAAACATTTATTAATCCACTATTTGAATGAGTAAAGATGGAGGCTGAGTTATAAAAGATGGGAGCTAGAGAACTCTGAGAATATGAGACGTGATTCTTGTGAGCTACTATGGTGTATCTTATAAAAAATATATATTAAGTGAATATAGAAAAAAATACAGTAAGTTAATATACTGAACTGAGTGGCATATATACAAAGATAAAATATATATTAAATAAACTAGTGTGTGAAATATTAAAATAAATAAATGAGTGGGTCGCCTACACTATACACATACTAGTACAAGTCTGTCACTATAAATTAATCAAAATACACTGTCCCTAGGGGACAGCTTACGCGCATAAAGAGGAATTGCACAAGGGATACGGACTATATGGAACAAAGTGCAATTCTAGCACACAGGTTTACTAATAAAGGATATAAGCAAGATATGCTAGAAAAAGAAAGGCACGTAGTAGGACAGTGTGATAGAAACACCATACTAAAGGATAAACCACAAGAAAATAAGGGGAATTTTGATTTACCAGTTGTTTTACAATATAATAAACAATACAGAGCAGTGGAGAACATTATTTCAAAATACTGGAATGTATTGAGATTTGATAAACATCTTAAAAATATTATACCAGAAAAACCTAAGTTTATTTACAAAAAGGCACCCAACTTGAGAGATAAATTGGTGAAAAATGTTATAGAGCCCCCCACACACACATCGAAAGTTAGTTTTTTTCAGAGAATTGGCTTCTACACATCTGGGAGATGTTATAGCTGTAGTAGAGTCACTAACAACCTGAGCAGAAGATTCACCTTCCAAAATTCCCACACTGGGATGGAATATGAAATCAAACAATTTATCTCTTACAATACGAAGGGAGTAGTTTATGCTCTAAAATGTCCTTGTAACCTTATCTATATAGGGAGGACTAAAAGAGCCTTGAAAGATAGAATAAAGGAACATGTCTATAACATAAATAGGGGTTACAAATATCATCATTTGTCACAGCATTTTCGTATATTCCATAACAAGGACTCCAGTCTTCTGCAATTTTGGGGCATTGAAAAACACACCAGCCATTTGAGAGGGGACAATAAAATCAGAGAATTAAGTAAAAAAGAATCCAGATGGATTCATGAGATGAAGAGTCTAGCTCCAATGGGCCTTAATAAAGAATTTGATATCTCGTGTTTCATTTGTAACTATTAAAATATATTTTACCTTCATTAAGAATAATTAACTTAATATTCACAATAGCATCAACATACAATTTATATTTATACTTAGCAGTGGTAGTAGATATGGTCATCCGCCTCTGGGCAGAGTGACTACCAAGATAATTTTTAAATATTTGTATAATTATAAAATATATTTATAATATACAATTTTATCATACTTTTAATTTAGTATATACACTTCATACTAATTATAGAAATAATATAACATAATATAGGCTCATAGAGCAATATTGATCTGATGTATAATAATTTTATTTATATTATTTTGCACTATTTGCACAAAGAATTAAACCTCTATCTTATTATCAATTATAAAACCCACATTTTCAATATGATTTAATTCCACCAATTTAACATCCAGAATAGCATCACGTTTATTATATTTTTAATTAGTAGGAATATGGTAGCACTGGTACTAGTTACAGTCACCTGCCTATGGGTAGAATGCAGATACTAATATTTATTACAAATTTTGAATTTAAGTGGTATATAATAATATAGAGACATAGAGCATTAGTGATGCTATATGTATGGATTATTAATTATTTTGCACAACTGTACCTTGAATTTTAATTATTTATATGTAAATTTTAAATGTAATATTTTTATATTTTTTCTTTATTTTTAGAACATATTATTTAAAATATATCTTCGTTTGTGTGCCCCACACACACACACACAATACCTGCCCAGATACCTGTTTTTTTCCATAATAGCTGTGGCAATTATTGTCCTCATTATATACCCACATAAGGTTAAATGTACCCAGCAAATAAATTGAAATTCATCTATATATAATTTATGCCACAATAATTAGCAAGTCATTCTATTTAGCCATAAATATGGTGGGGGAGAATGGTGAAAGTAGCAATGCAGCTGGATCCATCACGTTATCAAGATGGATCTGACACACTGCACGCTGATTGTACAAACTCCGATTACTATAAGATGAATCTGGCCCCATAAACATGGCTGCCGCCATGCGGACCACTAGAAAATGGCACCCGAAGTTCCTATATAAATCAATGAATGCCATGTCGTCCAATCATTTCCCCCTGATGAAGCCACGTGACCCAGTGGCATAATGCGTAGCGGAGGGGCTCTGATGTCACGACGCTTAAAGGCAACTACACAGCAAGTATATTGGAGTGTGGCAAACACATTGAGGATCCTGTATTTTTGTATAAAAAGCAATTTGAATTCATATTTCATTTGAGTGCACTACATTTGTTTAATAAATTTAAGAAGAAGATAAGGTACTATATTCTATTTTTTAAATTACATGGCACTTATACATTATGGAGAGAAAAATTTGAAGGGAGTGAAGAGATCCCTTAGTGGGAAGAGGGATAACTCCATCCATCTGCCTCCAAGAAATAGGTCTATAGGAAGTAGCGAGACCCCCTGCTGGGAAAAGGGAAACACTCCACTCATCCATCCATCCAGGAAGCAGGGATACATGTATCTACTGATCTCTGAGTCCAATTAAAGGGACACAAGCTTTTTTGACCTCACGTAACGGTTTGGTCACCTACGTCAGGTGACAGCACAACTGGTGAAGGAGCACATAAGTTAAAGATTGGTGGACTATACGATACCTATTTTTATTACACTATTGAAAGACACATCATAGTCATGGATTATTTAAAGACAAGCACGCAGCATCAGTATGATTGCAATATCATGCTGCTGAATTAATGATGAACTCACTCACGTTATTTTATTAATATATTATTTATATATATATATATATATATATATATATATATATATGCAGCGCTCCTTCAGTGTTACCTATAATACTGCCTCCTCCTCTTCACTCCCTTTTTCTGTAGGGGTCCCTCAAGGTTCTGTCCTTGGACCCCTTCTCTTCTCCATCTACACCTCCTCCCTTGGTCACTTGATAAAATCCCATGGCTTTAAGTACCATCTCTATGCTGATGACATACAAATTTATCTTTCTACCCCTCACCTCACCCCTTCAGTCTCCTCTCGCATTACTAACCTACTAAGTGACATATCGGCATGGATGTCACTCTACTTCCTCAAACTCAATCTTTCCAAAACTAAGCTCTTAGTATTCCCCTCAGCCCGTGCCCCCTCCCCTGACTTCTCCATCAAGATCAATAACACAATCATCAGTCCCTCCCCTCATGCCAAGGTACTAGGTGTAATCCTAGACTCCCATCTGTCCTTTCAGCCCCAAATCCAATCACTGTCCAAATCTTGTAGACTCCACCTCCGCAACATCTCCAAGATACGCCCGTTCTTAACCTCAGAAATCACTAAGCAACTTATTCACTCCCTTGTTATATCTCGCCTTGACTATTGTAACCCCCTCCTCATTGGCCTACCTCATCGCAGGCTATCCCCTCTTCAGTCTATCATGAATGCTGCTGCCAGATTCATCCAGCTTACTAATCGTTCTGTATCTGCCACCCATCTCTGCCAATCCCTCCACTGGCTTCCCGTTGCCCAACGAATAAAATTCAAAACACTAACAATAACGTGTAAAGCCATTTATAACTCTGCTCCGATCTTGTCTCTAAATATCACCCAAACCGTACTCTCCGCTCCTCGCAAGATCTCTTACTCTCTAGCTCCCTTGTCTCCTCCTCCCATGCTTGTCTCCAGGACTTCTCCAGAGCTTCCCCCATCCTCTGGAACTCTCTACCCCAATTTATCAGACTATCCCCTACTCTGCTCACTTTTAGACGATCTCTGAAAACCTATCTCTTCAGGGAAGCCTATCCTGCCCTCAGCTAATACTGGAATCTTCTACTCTTCCAACCAGTCCATCCCCCACAGTTACAAACTTTTGTACCACTAGCCCCTCCCTCCTAGATTGTAAGTTCCAAGGAGCAGGGCCCTCAAATCCCTCTTGTATTGAACTGTATTGTTACTGTATTGTCTCCCGTTATATTGTAAAGCTCTGAGTAAACTGTTGGTGCTATATAAATCCTGTATAATAATAATAATTATATATATATATATATATATATATATATATTTGTGTATGCTTATATTTCACATTATATTTATTTATATTTTTTGTCAGTGGAGCGCGACACCTTGTATTTTGATTGAACTATGAGAAGACTCTTACATATGTGTTAGGGACAGTCTATCCCATATGCTAAATAAATGGGGTAAGGAAGGGCATAAGATAGCAGGTCTGTCTTTAGGCACTAGCCATAAAAAATGTGCAATCGGCTTGGATGCTAGAGCAGAAGATTCCACTTTCATCAAAGTAGGTTTCTGTGGGGGCTGCGATAAACACCTCACTAAAAATAAACATTAAATACACAGCACATCAAAAAAATAATTTACACACACAAAATTTAAAACATGTAAATATACGGTCTATCGTATATTGTATATATTATGAGGTTCACAGGTGTATAATTTTTAGCTCACACCACAATGCATCCATATTGCTGCTTTTAAGTCATGAACAAAATCTAGCGTATGTTGTCCTCATTCCACCAATAACTATCTGTGCACTCTGTGACAATCTCTTTGGCACAGGAACTGCACTATAAACTGGACCTCAACTAATGTACATGATGGAAACCAATAGACATCCAGGTTCATATAAGGACAAAATTTATCACTGTCTTCCCAGTCAGGGCCATCTTTAACCCCTTCACGCCTAAGGGTAAAACAAATCTAAATGCCTAAGCACAATTCTGCAACGTTGACGTGTTAGTAAAACCGTACATATCGTCACAACTACTTTGTACATCCAGGTGGATTATACCTTGTTTTTTTCAGGACAAATTGGGCTTTCATTTGGTGGTAAATGGTAATGGATAGCTCCTAATTTTTTTTTTATTATTAAAGGAAAACTGGGCCAAAATAGTAAAAAAAATCATTTTTTTAAATTTAACTGTGTGTTTCTTGTTACGACCATAACCTACCACCAAAGAACAACCCAAAATACATTCTCCAGTTCTTGACGATCGCAGCGATACCATATATGTGTATGTTATTTGTTGTTTGTACCCGTAGTACAGTCCAGAAACAACAGTGCGCATTTTGTTTTTGTCTTTTTTTTTTTTTTACATAAAATACACTGTCACTGACATTAACACTAACTGACACTGATACCAATTTTTTTTTAAATCCTGACCTTTGACCCTGACCTTTGCCCTTGACCCTGACCTTTGACCCTGACCTTGACCCAAACACTAACCCTGGTACTGAACTAGATCAAACCTTGATCTAGGTATTTTTCTTTATTTTTTCTTTTATTTTTTAATATTTATTTATCTTTTTTTTTTTTTTTTACAAACTTTTTTTTTATCTCTCTATGTCAGGAGTTCGAGAGATACAATGTATCTCTCTTCTCCATTCATAGAGAGAGAGAAAACAAGGGGGCCGGGCTGCACAGTGATTGATCACTGTGATAGCCAATCAGAGGCTATCACAGCGATCACGTGACCCGGAATCGGGAGTCCCGGGTCCCGATCGTTAGAACGGGACCCGGGACTCTCAGTGACACCGCGGTCTTGCTGCTGGGAGCGCGCCGAGCGGCGCGCTCCCAGCACAAAGACAGGTACGCAAATATGCGGCCCCACGGAAAAAAGCCCAGGTCCGTGAGGCCGCATATTTGTGTTATGTCGGTGTCAAGGGGTTAAGGAAGGGCAAAAGAGGCAGCTGCCCTGGGCCAAGTCATTGTTGTGGGACCCAATGCAGCTGCCCCATGCTTGCCAACTGTCCAGGTTTAAATTCCTTTGAAGTGTTTTCCCATGCTGTGTCCAGATATCTCAGTGTGATAGTGCTGCCACTTATGATGACCAGTTCTGCCCTATTTCCATGTACAGATAACTCATGTGAGCAGACCATGTCAGCATTGACACATAAACAACTGGCATTCATATGTAAATAACGATGGCACTGTGGCATTCATATGTAAATAGCGGAGGCATTCATGTGTATATTATGTTTCAGCCACCATGACCTCTGCTGAATTCTGGCCACTGAGGAAGGTAAACATATAATATATATAATGTTTGGGGGTTTAAAGTAATTTTCTAGTGAAAAATACAGATTTTTTTCATGTTACAGGGTCAGAAAAGGCTTAATCTTTAAGTGGTTAGAAGAGTGGGTGATGTTTAGCATAAGATTCTAATGTTGGGCATAAAATTCCAGGACAGTTCAAATACCCCCCAAATGACCCCTGTTTGGAAAGTAGACACCCCAATCTATTTGCTGAGAGCCATGTTGAGTGCATGGAAATTTTTATTTTTTCCACAAGTTTTTGGAAAATGACAATCCATTATCTGGATCTTATAAAAATTGTTGAAGATACAAATAAAATGTCATGCTGGGTTTGTATGGTACAATATAGTACTAAAAATGAATAATGAAATTCCTGAGCTAATGTATTGATAATGAAATAAAGATTTTTTAAATATTTTCTACTGAATTATATAGTGTGGATCTTTTAAAGGGATACATTACTAAAGTCACTAAAGGAAAGACAAGTGGTTGATGAATTATACACTATATTGCCAAAGGTATTGGAACACCCTTCCAAATCATTGGATTCAGGTGTTCCAATCACCTCCATGGCACCTAGCACCTAGGCATGCAAACTGCTTCAGCAAACATTTGCGAAAGAATGGGTCGCTCTCAGGAGCTCAGTGAATTCAAGCGTGGTACCGTGATTGGTTCCCACCTGTGCAATAAGTCCATCCGTGAACTTTCCTTGCTACTAAGTATTCCACGGTCAACTGTTAGTGGTATTATAACAACGTGTAAGCAACTGGGAGCAACGGTAACTCAGCCATGAAGTGGTAGGCCACAAAAAATGACAGAGCGGGATCAGCGCATGCTGAAGTGCACAGTGTGCAGAAGTCGCCAACTGTCTGCAGAGTCAATAGTTAAGACCTCCAAACTTCGTGTTGCCTCCAGATTAGCACAACAATAGTGCATAGAGAGCTTCATGGAATGGGTTTCCATGGCTGAGCAGCTGCATCCAAGCCTTACATCATCAAGTGCAATGCAAAGCATCGGACGCAGTGGTGTAAAGCACACCACCATTGGACTCTACTGCAGTGGAGACGTGTTCTGGAGTGACGAATCACACATCTCTGTCTGGCAATCCAATGGACATGTCTGGGTTTGGCTGTTGCCAGGAGAATGGTACTTTTCTGACTACATTGTGCCAAGTGTAAAGGTTGTTGGAGGGGGGATTGTGGTGTGGGCAGAGGTGGACTGACCATTCAACCACTCGGGCACTGCCCGAGGGCCCGGGGTCAGTAGGGGGCCCCATGAAGTGTCCCTGGTACCTTTTTTATAGGCTTTTTTGGGTGTGCTTTGAGCGTGGGCAAAGACACAGGGGCACCATGATCCCCTATTGCCCGGGGGCCCCATGACTTATCAGTCCACCCCTGGGTGTTGGGTTGTTTTTCAGGGGTTAGGCATGGCCCCTTAGTTCCAGTGACGAGAACTCTGAAGGTGTCAGCATACCAAGACATTTTGGACAATTTTATTCTTCCAACTTTGTGGGAACAGTTTGGGGATGGCCCCTTCCTGTTCCAACATGACTGTGCACCAGTGCACAAAGCAAGGTCCATAAAGACATGGATGAGTGAGTTTTGGGTGGAGGAACTTGACTTGCCTGCACAAAGTCCTGACCTCAACCTGATAGAACACCTTTGGGATGAATTAAAGCGGTGACTATGAGCCAGGCCTTCTTGTCCAACATCAGTGCCTGACCTCATAATGTGCTTCTGGAAGAATGGTCAAAAATTCCCATAGGCACACTTCTAAACCTTGTGGACAGCCTTCCCAGAAGAGTTGAAGCTGTTATAGCTGCAAAGGGTGGGCCAGCTCAATATTGAACCCTATAGCCTAAAACTGGGATGCCATTAATGTGTGTGTAAAGGCAGGCGTCCCAATACTTTTGGCAATATAGTGTATATGAACAAACAGTGTATATTATAAAATGATATAATAAATAAAATACAAAAGGTAAAAGGGGATAACTTTGGAACAAGGAACTAAAATAAATTGAATTGAAACGGTATCATAAAAAAAAAAATTATAAGAATATATCAATATTATATAGTTTTTTATAATCCATGGTGCTGAGTGTATGCTTATATGTGGCCTCATGGAAGTGGGTCTTTATCTGTGAGGCCACATATATGCACCACTGTGTGTTGAGAGTGCACTGCACAAGGAGGCCCGGATCCTGATTGTCTTATCGCTGTGATAGTCTCTGACTATCACAGTGATCAGTCTGTTCAACTTGCCCCTGTGGTTTTTTTCTTCTATTGAATGTAGAAAAAGATACATTGTATTGTTTTCTTCTTGCTAGAGGAGAAAAGTGTAATCAAGGAAGTGTGTATAAAAATAATAATAATAATAATAATAATAATAAAAAAAAAGAAATACATTTGGTTTGATCTAGGTCAGTGTTAGGGTTAAAGTAAGGGTCAAACTGCAGAGTCAGTGTATTTAAGGTAGGATTAAGAAAAATAATTTTTAAATTTAGTGTCAGCCTGAGTTCACATATATGTGGTTCGATATATCGAATGTGATTCGCACAGGAACCACACAGCCACTTTGTATGGCTCTAATTGCACCGCACCCACATCAAAAAAGGTGCAGGACACTTTTTTGGGTCCACACTAGAATCGGATTGCATGGGTATTCACACCTATGCGATCCGATTCTGCACATTGCACCGTATTTTGTGGACTGCTTTGGGGGTGTTGTTAACTTACCATACACACCCACAGTGGTTTGCATGAACGGGGCGCGATTCTGATGCGGCACAGAATTTGCACAGAAAAAGCTGCGAATTCTGCACCGCATCAGTGTGAACCAGGGCTCAGTGTCAGTGTGTCAGGAAGGATTAAAAAGAAAAACATGCGCTATTGTTTCTGGGACCTACTACGGGTAAAAATAACAAATGACATACACATATGTGGTATCGCTGCAATCGTCAGGAGCAAGAGAATTTATTTTGGGTTGCTCTTAGTGACAGGTTATGGTAATAGGAAGAAATATACAGCTTACTTTTAAAAAATATATTTGATTAGTATTTTATGCCAGTTTTCCTTTGATAAAAAATCAGAAGATATCCATTACTATTTACCACCAAATAAAAGCCCAATTTGTCCTGAAAGAAAAAATTCCTGACAAAATTCACCTGGATACCTTGAGTAGTTGGGCTGACATGTACAGTTTTACTAACATATGTCAAAAGTGTGGTCAGGCAATAATATGTGTGTTACCCTCCGTCATGAAGGGGTTCATTTGCCTATAGTCTCACTTTACATATCATCTACAGTGTTGTGCCTAATTCATAACCATTTTTTGGCATTGCTTACCCTTTAAAAATCTGAACCTGCTGCTACATAGCTCTTTACAAATACTGTAGTACAAAGTGAGCATAGCGTCATCTGACTATGGAAAAGTCTTCTTTAACCGCCTCCCACCTGCCATATAAGAAAATGATGGGAGCAAGGCAGTTCTCTCGTTCTGGGGAGGACGTCATATGACGTCCTCCCACTTTAACTGCGGGGGGCACGCAGCGCAGTGATCAGTGGTGCACTGTGTTCCTGGGACACAACGGATTACCGATCAACGGAAGGAGCCGAAGACGTCGGTTCTGTCATGTGATCAGCTGTGTCCAATCACAGCTGATCGCATGTAAATAAGGAAATGCTGGTTATTGGCAATTCTATCCTCACGAGCTGTCAGTGCCGCCTATCAGTGCCAGTCAGTGCCACCTATCAGTGCCATATATGAGTGCTGCCTTTCAGTACCCATCAGTGATGCCTGTCAATGCCCATCAGTGCCACCTACCAGTACCTCCTCATCAGTGCCCATCAGTGCCGCCTATCAGTGCCCATCACTGCAGCCTCATTAGCGCACATCAATGAAGGAAAAAAATAACTTATTTACAACATTTTAAAATAGAAACTAAGAAAAAAAGTTTTTTTTTCAAAATTTTCAGTTGTTTTTGGTTTGTTTAGCAAAAAATAAAAAACCCGGAGGTGATTAAATACCACCAAAAGAAAGCTCTATCTGTCTAAAAAAAAAGATAAAAATTTCATAGGGGTACAGTGTTGCATGACCGTGCAATTATCATTCAAAGTGCTACAGTGCTGAAAGCTGAAAATTGGCCTGGGCAGGAAGGGGGTATAAGTGCCAAGTAGGCAAGTGTTTAATTGACTTTACCATGCTACTTTCAGTTTTGTTTTATGATTGAATTGCAAACATAGAAGTGTGGGCTACAAATCGGCAAAGACGACAGTGGGCTTTATGAAGACAAGTAACAACTCGGCGACGTTTATTGCATGGTTCACAATATTTACAGGTTTGTGCTCATGGTAAAAAGAAAAGGCTGGAACAGACTCTGTGCCTGCACAGTCCACCTCAAGCACCTCTATGAGAAGTAGCAAGTTCAGGGAGCTGTCTGGACTACATCATCCTGCAAGGTAAGCGCGAGAAACCTTTCAAATGTGTTCCAGGGTCTGCTTAACAAAGTGATGGGATGAGTACATTGTGTAAGACGGAGACATATATGAATTCCTATGTGTAGTTTGTTTGGTAAATGTCTGTACAGGAGTGACAAGCTGTGCTCCTTCCTGAGGTCCACATGTCAACTTAAACCTAGAGGTGTGGAGGGGGGCTCTTCTCTAGTTTTCTAAAATAGACTGATTTGTTTTCAATTGGTATATACATACATTCATATAGTATAGAATATAGTTCATATAGTATATACAGTCATACTATAGTATATATATAGCTCATATGGTATATACATTTATAGTATAGTATATATATAGCTATAGTTCATATAATATGCACATTCATAGTATAGTGTAGTGTAGTATATATAGCTCATATAGTATATACAATCATACTATAGTATATATAGCTCATATAGTATATACATTCATAGTATAGTGTATATAGTTCATATAATATATACATTCATACTATAGTGTAGTATAGTATATATAGCTCATCTAGTATATACATTCATAGTATAGTGTATATAGCTCATATAGTATATACATTCATAGTATAGTGTATATAGTTCATATAATATATATATTCATACTATAGTGTAGTATAGTATATATAGCTCATATAGTATATACATTCATAGTATAGTGTACAGTATATAGCTCATATAGTATATTCATAGTATAGTATATATAGCTCATATAGTATATACATTCATAGTATTCTATAGTGTATATAGTTCATATAGTATATACATTCATAGTATAGTGTAGTATAGTATATTTAGCTCATATAGTATATACATTCATAGTATTCTATAGTGTATATAGTTCATACAGTATATACATTCATAGTATAGTGTAGTATAGTGTATATATAGCTCATACAGTTTACATATTCATACAGGGGCGGACTGACCATTTGGAAACTCGGGCACTGCCCAAGGGCCCGGGGTCAGTAGCGGGCCCCATGAGATGCCCCTGGTACCTTTTTCATAGGCTTTTTTAAGTTTGGGCAAGGACACAGGGGCCCCATGATCCCCTATTGCCCGGGGGCCCCATGAGTTGTCAGTCCACCCGTGCATTCATAGTATAGTGTATATAGTTCATATAGTATATTCATAGTATAGTGTATATAGTTCATATAGTATATTCATAGTATAGTGTATATAGTTCATATAGTATATTCATAGTATAGTGTATATAGTTCATATAGTATATACATTCATAGTGTATTATATATTGTTCATATAGTATATACATTCATAGTGTAGTATATATAGTTCATATAGTATATACATTCATAGTGTAGTATATATAGTTCATATAGTATATACATTCATTGTATAGTATAATATTGTATATAATATATAGTATGTGCATCCATAGTATAGTATAGTATATAGCAGTAGTTGTCAACTTATGAGCTAATGGGGGCCTCAAATGCAGCCCTTGACATCACCAAAGGGCCGCACATAATGTTTAGTATATGCAATGCTCAAAGACTTTCAGAAACAACAGATCTACGACCCCGGTCATGCTGGATACGAATTGGCATGCGATTTGCAAATCGCATGCCAAATCGCAGTCTATTGTCTGCAATTGGTGCGGTTCCAACTTGGTCAGGGCCGCACTGATTTCTAAAGTAGTACATGCACTGCTACATGTGATTTGTGTGCAGTGTGATTGGAGCCATACATTTTGTATGGCTCTAATCGCACCGCACCCGCACCAAAAAGATGCAGGACTGTTTTTTGGGTCTGAACTAGAATCGGATCGCGTGAGTATTAACACCTATGCGATCTGATTCTGCACATCGCACTGTGTTTTGCGGACCGCTTTCAGGGTGTTGTTAACTTACCATACACACCTGCAGCGGTTCGCATGAACGGGGTGCGATTCTGATGCGGTACGGAATTTGCACAGAAAAAGCTGCAAATTCCGCACCACATCAGTGTGAACCAGGGCTCAGTGTCAGTGTGCTAGGAAGGATTAATAAGCAAAACGTGCGCTATTATTTCTGGGACCTACTACGGGTAAAGACAGCAAATGACATACACATATGTGGTATCGCTGCTATTGTCAGGACAAGAGAATTTATTTTGGGTTGCTCTTAGTGGCAGGTTATGGTAATAGGAAGAAATATACAGCTTACTTTTTTTTTTTACTATTTTATGCCAGTTTTCCTTTTTTTAAAAAATCAGGAGATATCCATTACTATTTACCACCAAATGAAAGCCCAATTTGTCCTGAATGAAGAAGAAAAAAATCCTGACAAAATTCACCTGGATACCTTGAGTAGTTGGGCTGACATGTACAGTTTTACTAACATATGTCAAAAGTGTGGTCAGGCAATAATATGTGTGTTACCCTCCGTCATGAAGGGGTTCATTTGCATATAGTCTCACTTTACATATCATCTATAGCGTTGTGCCTAATTCATGATCATTTTTCGGCATTGCTTACCCTTTAAAAATCTGATCCTGCTGCTACATAGCTCCTTACAAATACTGTAGTACAAAGCGAGCATAGCGTCATCTGACTATGGAAAAGTCTTCTTTAATTGACTTTACCATGCTACTTTCAGTTTTGTTTTATGATTGAATTGCAAACATAGAAGTGTGGGCTACAAATCGGCAAAGACGACAGTGGGCTTTATGAAGACAAGTGATAACTCGGCGACGTTTATTGCATGGTTCACAGTGTTCACAGCTTTGTGCTCATGGTAAAAAGAAAAGGCTGGAACAGACTCTGTGCCTGCACAGTCCGTCCTCCAGCACTTCTGTGCGAAGTAGCAAGTTCAGGGAGCTGTCTGGACTACATCATCCTGCAAGGTGAGCGCGAGAAACCTTTCAATGTGTTCCAGGGTCTGCTTAACAAAGTGATGGGATGAGTACATTGTGTAAGACGGAGACATATATGAATTCCTATGTGTAGTTTGTTTGGTAAAAGTCTGTACAGGAGTGACAAGCTGTGCTCCTTCCTGAGGTCCACATGTCAAGTGTAGTGTATATAGCTCATATCGTATATACATTCATAGTATAGTGTATATAGCTCATATCATATATACATTCATAGTATAGTATATATAGCTCATATCGTATATACATTCATAGTATAGTGTATATAGCTCATATCATATATACATTCATAGTATAGTGTATATAGCTCATATCATATATACATTCATAGTATAGTGTATATAGTTCATATAATATATACATTCATAGTATAGTGTATATAGCTCATATCGTATATACATTCATAGTATAGTGTATATAGCTCATATCATATATACATTCATAGTATAGTGTATATAGCTCATATCATATATACATTCATAGTATAGTGTATATAGCTCATATCGTATATACATTCATAGTATAGTGTATATAGCTCATATCGTATATACATTCATAGTATAGTGTATATAGCTCATATCGTATATACATTCATAGTATAGTGTATATAGCTCATATAGTATATACATTCATAGTATAGTGTATATAGCTCATATCGTATATACATTCATAGTATAGTGTATATAACTCATATAGTATATTCATAGTATTCATAGTATAGTATATACAAAATATAGTATATATAGCTCATATAGTATATATATTCATAGTATAATGTGTATATATATATATTTAGTTCATATAGTATTTACATTCATAGTATAGTATATATAGCTCATATAGTATATACATTTATAGTATAGTATATATAGTTCATACAGTATATACATTCATAGTATAGTGCATATATATTCATATAGTATATACATTCATAGTATAGTGTGTGTATATATATATATATATATATATATATATATAGTTCATATAGTATATACATTTATTGTATAGTAAATACATTCATAGTATAGTGTAGTATAGTGTATATATAGCTCATATATACATTCATAGAAAATACATATATATAGTTCATATAGTATATACATTCATAGTATAGTGTATATAGCTCATATTCATAGTATAGTATATACTGTATAGTTCATATAGTATAAATGTTCCTAGTGCAGTATATATAGTTCATATAGTATATACAATCATTGTATAGTATAGTATTGTATATAATATATAGCTCATATAGTATGTGCATCCATAGTATAGTATAGTATAGTATAGTATAGTATAGTATAGTATAGTATATAGCAGTAGTTGTCAACTTATGAGCTAATGGGGGCCTCAGATGCAGCCCTTGACATCACCACAAGGCCGCACATAATGTTTAGTATATGCAATGCTCGTAAAGACTTTCAGAAACAGCAGACCTACGACCCAAATCGCAGCCTATTGTCCGCAATCAGTGCGGTTCAGACTTGGTCAGGGCCGCACCGATTTCTAAAGTAGTACATGCACTACTTTTGGTACGGTTTGCATGGACATCTGTATCAGATGTCTTGCAAATCGCACCTGAAATCGGCATATCATTCTACTTTGAACATTTTTTATCCATGAGTACGGATACTTTGCAGTGTGATTTGCGTTAATGGATGCAAATCTCACCGCAAAGAATAGGATGCGATTTGAACAGGAATGTGATTCGTGTCCAAATCCCCCATGAGTTGTCAGTCCACCCCTGGTAAATATCTTTCTTTTTTTAAATACATCACCGTACACTTTAAACTGGAATGTTACTTAAAAAGTCCTGCTGGTTCACTCCCTTCTCCCAGGTTTTGTTTTGGGGGGGAACAAGTTGTGTGTTTTTTAAGCAATACCTTCTCCCACTTCTGCGGTCCTCACCTGAGTGAGAATAACGCACCTTGCCCCCCTCGCCTCCCGCAGCAGGACCATTCACAATGTGCCGCACGGGATCGCACGTGAGCAGTGGGGAGCTAGGGACCTGCAGAGGTAGCAACTACAAACTGTGGAAGACTGCAATGGACTACAGGCACCTGATCTTTTAAGTCAGCACCTACAGTAATATATAAAAACAAAAAAAACTGTAGTTCCTCATAATGTGTAATGGTGTGTATCCCATTGTCTGCAGGTGACTGTTCTGCTCAAAATCCTTCATGCTTTGTTGCCTTCACAGTCACCACATAATGCACGCAGTGGCTGTCTTTCTGCACTGTGAAGGCTAACAGCAGCGTTTCCTGAAGTTGTGCCGCTCAACTGCCCCCTCCTTCCTGCGCCATTCATAGAACTCATACTACATTCCCATAATGCATCATATTTTGTGAATGGGTGGAGGGGGTGCTAAAATTCTACTCCTCCAACATTTACAGAATGTGATGCATTATGGGATAATAGTAAGGCAAGTTCTATGAATGGCGGAGGAGGCAGAAGTGAGTGGGCGAGTGGCTCAACTTTTTGGATTTCGAGCTGCTGCTGTTAACCTTCATTGACTGAGCTGTCATCAACACCTTCCATAGTCGCTAGTTATGATTGGAACGGCAGGATGGACTACTAAGCAGTCATATTATGAGAAAGTCCATCCTGTCCCCTCCTCCCGCCTAAAGTCTCTACAATGAAAAAGGTGCTGCAGTTGGGAAGAGATTAAACTTCTTTGGCCAGCTCTACCACCTACTGAATGGACAGCAAAGGCTTGTCTGCAGGTACTACATACATCGGGATGAAATTAGTAGTTATACATTACACAACTATAGAAAATATGTTTTTGGTTTATTCAAAAAAGGTTTATGTGGAAAAAGGGCCATTCTGTGCATGTTTAAGTTCTCATGCACACTTGACGTTTTTACAGCGGCTGTTTTTGGCTTTTGACGGGGTTTTTTTCTACAGCTAGTAAACCCCCCAGCATGTTATCCTATGGCTGGCCATACACTATACAATTTTCTTACAAATTTCTGTCCTATTTCATTTAGATTTACCTTCAACTATGTAGTGCAGGGACCTGCCTAATTGGATACAATTGGAAGTGTTGTTTAGGTTTGATCTCATACTATATGGTTTTTGGTAAATCTAAAGCAAAATTCTCAAGAAAATTGTATAGTGTATGGCCAGCCTATGTGTTCATGCACACATAGACTGTAATCAACGTTTTTTGGCAGGGGTGTTTTTTGGCTGGAAAAAAAACCCAGGACTAGTGGGTTTCTAGAGGAGTTTTTAGCTGTAAAAACACTCTAATGCTGAAAAATGCGGAAAAATTTGGTAAAACACAGTAAACTGCCGCAAACCTGCGTTTTTGGACTTTTTTTGAGCCAAAAAAATTTTGGGGGGTAACAAGCCACTAACAAATGCAAATACGGAAAAACACGGGAAAACTCCACTAAACGCTAAAAAAAAAGCTGAAAAACTTACACAGCTATCATTACCAGTGTTACCAAAACATCCAGCGTGCATGACGATTTAGCTTCATGCACACTGGGCGTTTTTACAGCTGCTGTTTTGGGCATTAAGCATTTTTTTCTGCAGCCAGTAAACTACCCAGCATGTTATCCAATGTGTTCATGCACACATAGGCTTTTACCAGCATTTTTGGCAGGGGCTTTTTCAGGCTGGAACAATAACTGCATTTCTAGAAGAGTTTTTCTGCTGTAAAAATGCTCTAACACGGAACAATGCTGCAAAATGTTAAGTAACGCTGAATAACTCTGAAAATGTGGCTATCCAGCTTTTATGAGAATTTTTGATCCTCAAACTTTTGTGTGAGTATAATTTTGCTAAAAAAACACTGCAAAAATGCTAATACAAAGCTACTAGAAAACTAGACAAAACTGGAGTCTTTCACGCAGCATTCTACAATTAACACTGCTGCGTTTTTATAACATCCAGTGTGCACGAGGCCCTAATGTGGTTTTCTGTATTAAATGTTACATCTGCTTGGGGAGTATTTTATCAGCTTACTTCCTCTTATAAATAAATATGTTTTAGCAGCTTTAGATCTCTGCAGTATAGTTTCTAATTAGATTTGAGCATATATTATCCATTCATTTGCAGGTGAAGTAACATAAACTCTTAATCTCAGGGTTTTTTTTGGCATTTGAAGATTTTTTTTATTAGTGTAGTTTGTAGCAATCATCGAATGTGTTTAGGTCGTGTTGTCCATGCTATTTAGTGTTTGTTTGCAACTACTGTGTATCGTTAATTCAGACTCTGGCGTGTTGCCATGTGAAAGCAAAAGTAAAATGATTATGGGCTGACATCCAAGGAAGACGGGATAGGGACTTTCCAGGAGCCTCGTTTATTCTACTCTCTTCTGAGAAATGGTCTGACTTTGAAGATACTTAGGAACAAACAGGTGTATGCCTCCCATTCTCTTTATATAAGGGCGTGATTGCATAGATCATTGCAAATACAGCACAGAACAGGCTCCATGTCTGTCTACTGAAATATCTGAAATCATTTCATGTTTGTTTGTATGCACAGGACCAGTTCACACTACATGCGTTTTAGTTGCTTTTTTTCTGCATCCAAAAAGCACAGAAAGGTTATATTGTTGTCAATGACATCATTCACATCAGTGTCAATAAATCATAAAACAGTGCAGTGCTCTAAGAATTAAATAATAATAAATCAATAAAATAAAATAAATATGAATAAAATAATAGTGCCAAAAAACATAAAAAATTAGTGCCAAACCATAATAGAAATAAAGACAAGGTGTCAAACCATAAAAATAAATGGTGTGTACACAATTGATAATAATAAATCACACTCCAAAAGAAACCATCCAATGTAAGAAAACTTAGCAGTGCTCACATAGTGCCACAAAAAAATGAACATGAGTAAATGCATCCAAAGCAATGTCCTTATAGTGAAAAAATGACATAAATCTTAACAGTGCTCACATAGTGCCACAAAAAAATGAACATGAATAAATGTATCCAAAGCAATATCCTTATAGTGAAAAATCACATCAGTGCTTGCAGTTTCAGTGCATTCCAGTTGCAGAAAAAAAAAAGTAGAACAGGTTGTATTTTTCCTGCACAGAACTGTACTGGAACGCGGTAAAACGCATCAAAAACACACTGGAACACACATGTCCCTATTTAAATTGAAGAAAAAGAAAAAGGAAAAAATTAACTGGAATGCATCAAAAACGCACTGGAACCCATCAAAAACGCATGAAAAATGCACTGGAATGCACCAAGAATGCATAAAAAATGTTCATTCAAAATCGCATCCGGAACGCATCTGGACTGCGTTTCTATAGTGTGAACCGGCCCAAAAATGCACTCCAGATGCATTCTGGATATGGTTTTGCTTACAGTTCACACCATACACAGTTCCGGTGCCATTTTGATGCAGTTTGCTATGTTCCAGTATGGTTCTATGCAGAAAAAATGTTCTACTTTTTTTCGACACCGGAAACGGACTGGAACTGACTGCACTAGTGTGAACCAGGGCCATTGCAATACATGAAACACTGTGCATGCATTTTTGATGCAGAAATAAAGCGCACTGAACTGCATCTAGTATGAACTAGCCCTTAGGGCTAGTTCACACTACATGCATTTCAGTTGCTTTGTTTCTGCATCCAAAACGCACAGAAAGTAGGTTATATGGTTGACAGTGTCACATCAGTGCTTGCAGTTCCAGTGCGTTGCAGTTGCAGAAAAAAAGTAGAACATGCTCCACTTTTTCTGTACACAACTGCACTGAAACGTGGTAAAATGCATAAAAAATGCACCGGAACGCACTGCAATACACCAAAACGCACCAAAAATAAACTGGAATGCACATGTTCCTAATTAAATTGAAGAAAAAGATAGAGGAAAAATAAACTCGAATGCATAAAAAACACCCTGGAATGCTTCAAAAACACGCCAAAAACGCGCATGCAAAAAGAGATCCAGAACACATCTGGACTGCGTTTCTATAGTGTGAACCGGCCCTTAGTGTACTAAACTGTGAAGTGATCTGCTGTGCAAGGATGTAAACTTGTATTGACTTTGCATCAGCAGATTACAGTGGCGTATTATGAAATCAGTCACTGTGTCGGAGTCAGTGGGAGGAAGAAATGCTGTTGTGTTGGTGATGTCGATTTGAAGAGAACTGATTTGGCAACTATGTCAGTGGGAGGAAAGTAGGGAGCTACAAGACTGGGTGGGCTCTTTGGGGTACACTGAACTGTGGAGGACGAAATTCAGAATTAATACTAACGATTCAAACACAACAGGATGTACACAAAGGAATTTGGACTGTGAGACTGCTTGGGGCCGCTGTGTAAATTGGGGCTGTGAGCTTGTAGGAATGTTCTGGGGTGTTTTGCAGGTAGGGAGGGAAAAAGAATAAGACCTAAATTACACTTGCGGTTTGGTGGTTTTTCTTTATTTTATTCTTCTTTGTTTTACTTTTCTTTTCTGAAGTCATTTTCCTGTTCTGCTAATATTTTTCTCTTAGAATATTTTGTGTAACAACAACACGTTATTAATTTTTCTTAAATTTTTGCATTAAAAAAAGCAGAAGAAAAATGCTTGACCATTAAATCCTATGGAACTCTTCGTACTGGTCAATGGAGGTCCATTGTGTCCAGACACTACGAGACACTATGTTCATTAAAGTGGTTGTAAAGGCTAAAGGTTTTTTTACGTTCATGCATTCTATACATGAAGGTAAAAAAACCATCTGTGAGCAGCAGTCCCCATCCAGCCCCACTAATACTTACCTGAGCCCCATCGTGATCCAGCAATGGGCACGAGAGCCTCGGCTATCCCAGATCTCTCCCTCCTCATTGGCTAAGACAGCAGAGGGAGCCATTGGCACTGGGAAAACAGTTGATTCCCTGTAAAGGATGGGAAACATTAAATTTTTTTTTAATAAAGGTGGGCATGTGGCCTGGTATTTTTCAGGAGAGGGGACTGCATGCCTGGTATGGATTGTAAGGGACCCCAATGCCATTTTTATTTTTTAGCTTCCCTGACAGGATCCTTTGCATACATTCTGCTTTCAGCTGGGCATCCCCAGCTGATAGCAGGGCTGAGTCATTGGTTGTTAGGATGCTGCTGGGTGCTGCCTCCTTAATAGCCTATGACTCATCCCTGCTGCTGACAGCAGGGATAAGTCACTGGTTGTTAGGAGGCTTGCGGGTGCTGGCTTCTTAACAACCAATGATTCATCCCCGCTGGCTGACACAGAGGTGTGGGAATGTTTTAAAAATTACTTGTCCAGGGACTAAATCGGGGTCCCAATCTACTTGTCCCTCATGACAATCTACTTATCCTGATAAAAAAAAATAATTCTAACCAAGCCATATTTAAATCTGAGGTGCTTTTAGGAATGTCTGGGGCTTTTAAAAACAAAAGGGGTTTTATTGGGATTTAAACTTTTAATGTTTTTAACATTGCACTGTTTGACTCTGCGTGTCTCCAGCACCGCACCCGGGGACTAGCAGGGAGGAGAGAGACCTTGCAGTGTAATGAGCACTGATTGAGTGCTTGTCAGGAAAGGGGAGTGTCGGGCTGTCTGAACACTCAGCAGAAGCGCATTTGATGAGTGAGTAAATGAGGCGCCGACCCCAATGAGAAAAAAGAAAAACTTTATTCCTTCAGGTTACCCTCGCACGTGGAAACACTTGGCTGCTCGGTACAAGCTCTTGCTGAGTCAATCTCCACTGTCCACTCCATTAAAGGATAAGTTCACATTTTTTAAAAAAATGTGCAAGTACTTTTTTTGCAAGTAAAAAAAGCATGCATTTAATTTTTTTTTTATAGGAGCCTGTAAAGCATTGCACCAGCGATCAACAGATCTCTGGTGCCATGCAGGACTCCAGCAGACTGTCAGTGTAGTCTGTCTGTCCGTATATTGTACAGGCAGACAGTTTCACACTGACAGGAAGAATCAATGACTACCAGAGTGCTCCACAGCACCGTAGTAGTTCACTGAGAACTACAAGCTGACATTCGCAAAGTATGTTGGTACTCATAGTTGATTTATTCACAGAACTCTGTGAATGGATGATACAGCCATGTTGGCGGAACCCCACACAGCTGCACTCTTTTAAAAAAGTGACATCTTGTACGGGGAACTAATCCCTGCAGTGCTGTCATACAGAGTGCTCAGATCGCCGAGTCACTGCAGGAGCAGGAACATGTTACATGTTCTACCCTTAGCCCTCATGAACACTTGATGTTTTTACAGCGGCTGTTTTTGGCGTTTGATGTTTTTTTCTACAGTCTATAAACCCCCCAGCATGTTATCCTATGTGTCCATTCACACATAGGATGTAATCAATGTTTTGTGGCTGGGACATTTTTTGGCTGGAAAAAAACCCCAAAACTAGTGGGTTTCTAGAGGAGTTTTTCAGCCGTAAAAACGCTCTACCACTGAAAAATGCGGCAAAACACCACAAACCGGCGATTTTGGGCTTTTTTTGACCCCCAAATAAATGCTAAAAAACGCAATGTGGAAAAACGCAGGAAAACACAGCTGATCGCGGCAAAATGCCACTAAACGCTAATGCAAAAACACTAAAAAAAGTTTTTAATGTGACTTTACACAGCTAACGTCAAAGTTTCTTTCACTTCCCCCCCCCCACCCTTTTTTTTTTCTTTTTTCTTTCTCTCTCTCCTTTTGCTGTTTTTTTTTTTTTTTCGTTTAGTGCATTTTGTCTTCTCATGGTATTTATAGTGCCTGATTGTTTATTCCCCTTTTTTTTCTCTTCCTCTATAAATGCACCATATATAATATTGTATATATCAAATAAGCCGTACCTCTCCGGAGCAGTTTAATTGCCCCCCATACTTACCATCGGTGCTTGAAACGGTCCATTGACACTGTCTATTGGCCCTGCCCTTCTGGTCCCAGTGGTGAGTATTAGACATTTAAGTCCATTCAGTCTTGTTATTTGGTCAAGATACTGGTTATCTTTTGACCCCCTGGTTATGTTTATATACACTTTCGTTATTAGGTTTGTACATTTGTAAGTTATACATGTTGGAAGATCTTTGTCAATTAATATATCATTTCAGATCATACAGATATATGTATCTATAATTGTAAGTTGGAATTGCATGTGTACTGATGTCATGGATGTTTTCACTGTCGTTTTGGTCATATCATATACATATGGAGTGGAACTGCCCGTCATAAAGTGGTGATTATATTTGGTCTATGCTCTATAACCCTTATGTTTTTTTTCAGCATATTATAACCATGTCTATACTTTTTGTTTCAACTTGTTTTTTAAAAAATTATAATGGGTCTTAAGGTAATACATGTACAAGGTTTTAACCTTCCTCAAAAACGTAAAAAAAGCCTTCCGCCACTACAAAAGATTGAAAGCGGATATAATCCTTCTACAAGAAACTCATTTTTCAACTTCTAATCACCCATTGTACGTTGACAAATCTTACGGTCAGTTTCACCATAGTTCATTTTCATCTAAATCTCGTGGTGTGGCCATTTTTATACGCAATTCATTCGTTTTTGAAACTCAGAATGTTTATAAAGATCCTGAAAGTCGCTTTTTGATTTTAAAGGGTTTGTGCAGAGGTTGGCTTGTTACAGTGGCCTCAGTTTATGCCCCCAACAAATCACAGGTCACTTTCTTTAAAAAAAGTTTGAGGTTCTTGATCGTTACCACTCCCCACATCTTATTATTTATTTTGACTGCCCATCCTATATTAGATAGAAGTAGAGTTTTACCTTCCACTAAGGCATTTACTAAATCTCTTTCTAGCTCATGGAACAGTTTCCAATTGATTGATACATGGAGAACACACAACATTGGGGTTAAGGACTTTACATTTTACTCCCATCCACATGATAGTTACGCCCTCTTCGACTATATTTTTTTTACTCCAATACTGCTAGCTAATTCTTCTACTGCAGACATACATATATGCCCATGGTCGGATCATCATATTGTTTCCTTCACTACCTCTCATATTAGTTTAGCTCCTACTCCATATAGATGACTCCTTGTTATCATCTCCTGAAATTATACCTCAACCTTCTACATACATAGAAGATTATTTCACCCTCAATACAAACTCGGATATATCTCCCACCTCCCTTTGGACTGCACACAAAGCAGTTATGCGTGGACACTTAATTAGCGTGGCTGTTGCAAAAACAGAACTAAATTGTCTGATATTAGAATGCTCACTAGAGAATTAGACCGTTTATATATTAGACATAGTCAATCCCCCTCCCCAGATCTCTTTGGCCAAATACAAAATAAAAGAAGGGATTTAGACACTATATTATCTTCGGATACTGAAAAATCTCTTAGATGGTCCAGAGCTAAATTTCTTTTACATAGCAATTCCACATCAACCATGTTTGCTAGAAAATGAAATCATCCAATCTAACCACCCCACATATATAAACTTAAAAATGTGTTGGGAGATTTGGTTTCTCACCCTCAGGAAGTTTTGAATATCTTTTCCGACTTCTATAAGAATTTACTTTATACTCCCCAAACATCTCCTGATTCATCTTCTATGTCATGGTTAGATAGAATTTCACTTCCTGCTCTTTCTTAACAACAAACCGATATACTTAACGTTCCATGTTCTGACCTGGATATAACCAACATTATTAAATCACTTAAGACTTCTACTGCTTCAGGCCCCGATGGTTTTTCGACCACGTATTATAAAAAATGTTCTTCAATTTTAGTTCCCCACTTAAC
This sequence comes from Staurois parvus, assembly GCF_062004578.1. Classification (NCBI taxonomy): domain Eukaryota; kingdom Metazoa; phylum Chordata; class Amphibia; order Anura; family Ranidae; genus Staurois; species Staurois parvus. The sequence goes on from NW_028317996.1 coordinate 3,674,416, forward strand.
TAAATTATAGAACTTCATTTTTCAAGGAAATCACTTTCCTGAAGAAATGCTATTAGCAAACATGTCCCTGCTACCCAAACCCCATAAAGATCACACTTTGCCACAAAATGTTCGCCCAATATCTGTTGTTAATAATGATCTCAAAATTTTTGGTCGTCTACTAGCTGATAAACTAGCTAAAGTTATCACTTCTTTGATTCAACCAGACCAAACTGGATTTATCCCAGGTAGACAAATAACAGATAATTTTCACTTAGCCACTAATATTATTTAAGACTCAAATCTTCATTCCTGGTTAGTTTGTATACTCAGCCTGGACATACACAAGGCTTTTGATAGCGTTAGTTGGCCCTATTTAAATATGCTACTCCCTAAATATGGTATTTCTGATAAATTCCCATTAGGATTTAAAGCTTTATATCATGCTCCTCAAACAAGAATTAAACTCCATGGTAGTAATTCTAACTTTTTTTCTTTAACACGTGGAACTAGACAGGGTTGCCCTCTTTCCCCACTTTTATTTGCTCTGTCTATTGAGCCACTAGCTTGCGCTATTAGAAACAATATGAATATTAAAGGATATGTGCGGGGTCCAAAGGAGTTTAAACTGAGTCTTTATGCAGATGATGTACTTTTGTTCCTAACAGACCCCCTTATATCCATACGAGATCTGAACTAAATATTTTTCACAATCTTTCAGGTCTAGGGGTAAGTTTATCCAAATGTTCAGCGATGCCTATTAATCTTTTGCCCTTGTTGTTGGCTTCTCTGTGGGAAAGCTTCCCATTTTCATGGTATACACACTATTTTCATTATCTGGGTATCTCCCTTACACCTTTATATAAATCACTTTTTCAAACAAATTATCCATCACTCTTTATATGTATCAAATCTTTATTATCAATATGGTATTCTTATCATGTTTAATTTCTTGGAAGGGTGGTGGCGGTCAAGTTGGTCATTCTATCAAAATTGCTATTCTATTTTAGAGCTTTACCAGTATTGTTCTCTAAGTCTACTTTAGACTCTCTGCAGAGAGAGATAAATAAATTAATTTGGTCAGACAGAAGATCTAGATTTGGAAGATCTCTCGTGCATAGATCCCAACGCAAGGGCAATTTAGGACTCCCCTACTTATGGTTGTACTATTTATCTGCAAGATTTACTCAATTAGATCAATGGTTCGCTCCTTCATGTAATATTCCTTGGCTCTCTTTTGAAAAAGATTCAATATTTCCTTTTTATCTACAAGGGTTGCTATGGTCTAAATCGATCCTTCCACGTTAGCTTTAGCAATACTTTCTACTTCGTTCCACTTATGGCATCGGCATAAAAACAAATTTAATTTGATATCTTCCACTCCCCCCTTAGCCTCATTCATTGGTGACCCAAATTTCTCCCCCCCCCCCCCCGCTTTCCATTACAAAGTCTCTTTTATTTCATGGCAACAGCACAAACTCACTAATTTAAAATCTTTTATCAGAAATACAATAGGTTCAGATCATTTGACTCCTTATAATCAGAATATAACTTACCGATATGAGACTTTCCAAATTATATTCAAATTAGAGATTTTTTTACGAAGTACTACTCTTTAACTCTTCGTATACCTTTTACTCCATTTGAACAAATTTGTATATCTTCCCCTAGGGACAGGGTGGGTCATTTCTCGTATACAGTTGCAAGAAAAAGTATGTGAACCCCTTGGGATTACGTGGATTTTTGCATGAATTGGGCATAAAATGTGCTCTGAACGTCATCTAAGTCACAACAATAGAAGAACACAGTCTGCTGAACATAATACTACACAAACATTAGATGTTGCCATGGTTTAATTGCACATAACATGTAAACATTCACAGTGCAGGGAGGAAAAAGTATGTGAACCTTTGGACTTAATAACTGACTGACCCTCCTTTGGCAGCAATAACCTCAACCAAACGTTTCCTGTAGTTGCAGATCAGACCTGCACAACAATCTGGAGTAATTTTGGACCACTCCTCTTCACAAAACTGTTTCAGTGTAGCAATATTCTTGGGATGTCTGGTGTGAATCGCTCTCTTAAGGTCATGCCACAGCATTTCAATTGGGTTGAGGTCAGGACTCTGACTGGGCCACTCCAGAAGGCGTATTCTGTGCTGTTGCAGCCATTGTTTTGTTGAATTACTTGTATGCTTTGGGTCATTTTCCTGTTGCATCACCCATCCTCTGCGGAGCTTCAGTTGCCGGACAGATGGTCATACGTTTTCCTGCAAAATGTCTTGATAAACTCTGGAATTCATTTTCCCATCAATGACAACAATCCATCCAGGCCCTGAGGCAGCAAAGCTGCCCCAAACCATGATGTTCTCTCCGCCATGTTTTACAGTGGGGATGAGGTTTTGATGTTGGTGTGCTGTGCCTTTTTTTCTCCACACATAGTGTTGTGTGTTCTTCCCAAACAACTCAATCTTGGTTTCATCTGTCCACAGTATATTTTGCCAGTAGTGCTTTGGAACATCCAGGTGCTCTTTTGCAAACTTCAAACGTGCTGCAATATTCTTGTTTAATGTTTTCCCTATTGTAGATGTGTCAACAAAAATGTTAGCATGTGCCAGAGATTTCTGTAGGTCTTTAGCTGACACTCTGGGATTCTTCTTTACCTCATGCAGCATTCTGCACTGTGCTCTTGCAGTCATTTTCACAGGACGACCACGCCTAGGGAGAGTAGCAACAGTGCTAAACTTTCTCCATTTGTAGACAGTCTGTCTTACCGTGGACACATGAACATCAAGGCTTTTGGAGATACTTTTGTAACCCTTTCCAGATTCATGCAAGTCAACAAATTCTTGATCGTAGGTCTTCTGAGAGCTCTTTTCTGCGAGGCATGGTTCACATCAAACAGTGCTTCTTGAAACCAGTAAACCCAAAACAGGTGTGTGTTTTTTAAGGGCAGGACAGCTGTCAGCAACACATCCAATATCACCACACTGATTGGAGTCAAGGTTGGCTCACTCCTGGCTCCAATTAGCTCTGGGAGAAGTGATTAAGCTGGGGCCTCACATACTTTTTCCTTCATTCATTCTTTGAAAAACAGGTGGCAATTATTGCCCTTATTTAAGGAAGGAAGGCAGCAAATGTTGTACATGCTGGTTACAGTGCATTTGTCTCTGAAATTCTGAGGAAAATGGGTCGTTCCAGACATTGTTCAGAAGAACAGCGTACCTTGATTAAAAAGTTGATTGGAGAGGGGAAAACATATAAAGAAGTGCAGAAAATGATAGGCTGCTCAGCTAAATGATCGCAAATGCTTTAAAATGGCAACCAAAACCTGAAAGACGTGGAAGAAAGCGAAAAACTACCATTCGAATGGATAGAAGAATAGCCAAAATGGCAAAGCCAACAATCAGCTCCAGGAAGATCAAAGAAGGTCTAAAGTTGCCTGTGAGTACTGTTACAATTAGAAAACGCCTATGTGAAGCCAAGCTATCTGCAAGAAGCCCCCGCAAAGTCCCACTGTTGAAAAAAAGACATGTGCTGAAGAGGTTACAATTTGTTAAAGAGCACATTGACTGGCCTAAAGAGAAATGGCGCAACATTTTGTGGACTGATGAAAGTAAGATTGTTCTTTTTGAGTCTAGTGGCCGGAGACAGTTTGTCACACGACCCCCAAACACTGAATTCAAGCCACAGTACTCTGTGAAGACAGTGAAGCGTGGTTGCGCAAGCATCATGATATGGGGATGTTTCTCATACTACGGTGTTGGGCCTATTTATCGCATACCAGGGATCATGGATCAGTTTGAATACATCAGAATACTTGAAGAGGTCATGCTGCCTTATGCTGAAGAGGAAATACCTTTGAAATGGGTGTTCCAACAAGACAACGACCCCAAACACACCAGTAAACGTGCAACATCTTGGTTCTAGACCAACAAGGTTGACGTTATGGAGTGGCCAGCCCAATCCCTGAATCTTAATCCAATAGAAAACTTGTGGGGTGACATCAAAAATGCAGTTTCTTGGACAAAACCAAGAAATAGAGAAGAACTGTGGAATGTAGTCCAATCATCCTGGGCTGGAATACCTGTTCACAGGTGCCAGAAGTTGGTCGACTCCATGCAACACAGATGTACAGCAGTTCTCAGAAACAGTGCTTATACAACTAAATATTCATTAAGTGATTCAAAGGAAAGCAAAATCTTCAAACATTTTTCAGTTTATATAGTGAATGTTTGAGTTTGTAAAGAAGAATACAAACACTGCTATTTTTTTGAACAGTCTAATATTCACTTTTCTTTAATTTTTTTAGAGGAACAACACAAATTTGATATATTTTTCTTCATGTTTTGATTTGGAATAGAATGTGTAGCGTTCCCAATACATTTGTGTGTATGGAAATAAAAGCTATTAGAAGGATTTTGAGCTTTAGTCACTTTTTTTCAACACACTGCTATTATTTTGAACACAACTGTATGTCTCAATATTTAAGTGAGGTTGTTTAACTCTGACTTCTCTGTACCTGATACTCCATAGCATTTTTGTATTTATGTCTATTTGATTGTACTTGAACTTGATCTTCCCAATAAAAAAATAGTTTGTAAACAAAAAAGAATATGTAACATTCCCGAAGGTGAACTTATTCTTTATCCCATTCCCTGCAAGAGTTGATTGCACACACGTTTAAAAAATCATTTTAGGCCTGAAGATTACACAAAACCCCAAAACATTATATATTTTATGAAAGCAGACACCCTAGAGAATAAAATATTGGTAGTTCCAATGTTTTTATGCCACAGGATATTACCACAAAGGTTTTAGTAAAAAACACATTTATGTTAATATTAGGGCACAGAAAGGCAATAAATTACCCATTTTTTGGTAGAATACAATAGATGAGGTTGCACCAAGTAAATAGATACTCAACATGGCAAACCTTAAATTTGCATGCACTTGAGAGAGCGACAAACATTAGTACCCTATATTTTTTATAGGCGACACTTTTAAAAGCCCCTTATAGGTCATCAGTTTAGTGTTATGGAGGAGGTCTAGTGCTAGAATTATTGCCCTCATTTCCGCGTACTGGGCGATCTGTAATGTGTATCATCATTGACGTTGTAATGGGTAGGCGCCCAACGTGTGCGTTTACGTTCATATGAGTATATGTTAGGGGGCCTCAAAACTTTTGGGGGGAAGGGAGTTATGTGCTTGGGGGTAACTTTTTGCAATGAAAAAAAAATTTTTTTTTTGTACTTAACTTTTTTTTCCCCATCACATAGGGAACAAAAAGTATCAATGGTTCAGGCTGGTGGTGTAATGGTGTGGGGATATTTTTTGGGCACTAGCAAAGTTTACCTAATAAAGTGGCCAGTGAGTATGTATATATGTGTATATATATATATATATATATATAAACACACACGCACAGTATATATAGTTATAGTGCTTTTAGGCCCTGTTCACATCTGAGCAATGCAGAATCACAGGCAGAATTGCAGAATTCTGCCTGCGATTCCAAATCACACTAAAATAGTGTCAGAATGTGCAACACGCTTTTGGGTGCCATTCATTGTTAATGCAACCCCAATTACGGATACCAGATATGCGTTTTGCCTATTTTTAAAAAACACACAACGCTGCATGCTGCAGGGGGTTCAATTTTGTATGTTGTCACTTTTTTAACGTGCATTTTGGTACAGTTTTTTTCAATCACATTTTGGCTATTTTTTCAACACATTTTGGCACTTTTTTAACGTGTTTTAGCACACATTTTAACACATTTTAAAGAGCACTAAAATGCATGTTAAAAACCACACCAAAATGTGCATAAAAAAACCTGTGTCAAAATGCGTGTTAAAAAAGCACCAAAATGCACCTTAAAATACCAGAGGCAAAATGCACGTTAAAAAATTCTTCAATATGGCCGTTAAAAAAGGGGCAAAATGCTTATTAAAAAAATGCTAAAATGCACTATAGAAAGGGCAAAAATATGTATTTAAAGAATGGGCCACAATGCGCATAAAAACAACTGCACCAAAATGCATGCTAAAATAAAGCACCAGTGCTCAGTGCTTATTGATTTCATGTAATTATGTTTTCTTTATGGTTTCACTTTTTAATCTTGACTGCATTGTAATCTCACACTATCTTGCAAGGTCACAGGCTTCCTTCCCCCTTTCCCTTAGATCTCAGCCATTCTCAGAGGAAAATCATTTCCTCTCTTCTCCTTCTGAGAACAAAAGTAGTCCGCTTCATGAGCAGTCTGTCAGAGGACATGGTTTTTCCTCTGAAAATTGCAGAGAAGTGAGTTGAAATAAATTATCTCCATTTCATAAGTGTGTCCCTAAGCACGATGCCACAAACCACAATAAGAATCTAGCAGGTTTCCTCTTTGTGGGAAATGGCAGGTTCCCTCCACATTGGAGCGCTGGCTTCATTAAGAGAGAAATAACATGATTTAGGAACATTTCCCCCCCCCCCCATGGGCATAACATAGAGTGGGACATCAATTGTTTCATTAATTACAGCTGATGGTCCCTAGGATTGTGACACGTAGAGTATATGAGAATGTTTCACCAATAACAGTTGATGAGTTCCAGTGTTGCGATACATGTTTATGTGACTTTTGTCAGAAAAGATAGTTGGTAAAAATTTGTGGAAATTTTCCAGCGTGCTGGATATAGTGTAAGCTAGTGAGAAGGATGTAGCAGATGATTTCCAGCTGCTAGGACAGTTTTTCTACATTAATTCCATTTAGGTTTTTTTGCTTTTTTCAGTGTTTACACATGGCATTTAATAGTCTGGTGACTGCTTATCACTGTGTAAGAATATTCTCAGTTTGTATGCATTTGTGATTATGTGCTATTTCCTTGATAATGTTTTTATTTTATTATTGCATGTCTGTAACTGTTTGGAGATACTTTACAATTTGAGTGTATGTGCACATTTATTTGTTTGAAATAATTCACTTTAGTTCTCTGGTGATGTGATCCTTCCTCTTTTTGTTATTTGTTTTTTTTTTTGTATTTAATTCACATAGATTTTTATGACAACCATTTATATCCGCTTGATGGCGCTATTCTAATGATGTGTGCATTTTGTTTGCTCTCTATTTGGATGCTTTTATGCTCTCAGTGTCCACTAGAGGTTATTTTTCTAATACAATTCATTGCCAATGAGGACTATATAAGCTGAATGATGGTGGTGTGCGTCCATGACCCTGATCTACATGCAGCAGGATTTCGAATGCTTCCCGTTTGGGCACATATATGCCATCGCAATGTGATTCGGACCTGTTTATATCCATTTACGCATAGAAATGCATTTCTGTCCGCTTTTCATCCATTAATGGGTGGATGAAAAACAGACAGATGGAACAGCCGTGTCAAAGGGACTTTACTTCGGCACTTTTTTATATGTAATTATCTCACCCACCACAAAGCCACCAAAAAAAAATTCTGTTGCTGGGAAATAAATTCAGTAAACAGTTCCTTAAAAACGGTGCAACCTTTGTTCCAATACTGAGCAAAACCATCTAAACAGCACGAGTGCCAGCAGAAGGAAGCACAGAATGCATTAGGGGACTCTGGCATCTAACACACCCAGAAATATCAGATGTAAGGAGCCTTCAGGTAGCTTTGCTCAGTAGTGAACATTCGAAAAATTGGCACCGAACCAGGTAAGTATAAACTCTTTTCTTAACAGGAGCTTCTTTACTGTATTTTTTTACTGACAAGAGTCAGTTTAGAATTTTTTTGGAATGTTATGTTTTTTTTTCTTTCCCTTTCTTTCAATGCAATATATTTCTACAGTCCCCTTAAAAGTACCTTTTGCCACAGTTTATATTTCTCTCAGCAAGATTTTGTTATTAAACAATAGACATACTCAGACACCTGTTTTTTTCCTCTATTGAACTACTTGATAAAGGGACTTAAAGAGTATGTAAACCCAACATTTCATATTCTTTATATGTTCCTGCTGTACCATGTACTTGTATGAAAAAGTATCCTGTTCTCTTTGTACTGCTTCCTTTGTGTAAATCGCTGGTGTTCCTGCCAGTCTCTCTGCTTTCCTATTAAAAACCGACCACACTAGGCATGAGAACACAGTATTGTCAGTTTTCTAGCTGTGCTGGCAACTTAGTTTGCTCTCCTCCAATGATCAGACTTGTCCTGAAACCTCCCCCCCCCCACCAACAGCATTTCACTGGGAAGATCAGTGTTCAGTGTACTGCTATTTCTCCTCCCCCAGCTCTTATGCAGCTGAGAACAAAGGGTATGTGATATACAAATATATAAAAAAAAAGTGTTTAGAATGTGTTTTTTATACAGTATCTATAAACAAATGTTTTGTCTTTCATTTCTATTTTAAACTGGATTGTTTTGCAATTCACATCTGAGCGTAGCATTTTGTGTGCATATTTTACTGTGATATTTGTGTGTTTTTGAGCTTTGACGTTCTTTTATTAGCCAACAGAGAAAAATATAATCTGTTGCATCATTTATTGCTAGGTTTTTCTGCTTCAGCTTTTCCATCAGCTTTTATTTATTTTTTATTATTATTAAATTATGAATTATTTTGTTAATTTATTATTTATTAATTATTTTTGTTAGGGTGATTATGATAATGATAACAAAAATAATAATAATAATAATAATAAAAATCAATAAATAAATGTTAAATAAATATACAAGTAAATAAATATAATCATAAATAAATGCTATGTAATAATAAATAAATAATAAATAATCTTAACCCCTAAAAGTATATTACATTATTATTATTATTATTATTATTAATAATAATAATAAATACCTAAACTAAACAAATAATAATACAAAATTAAAAATACACAAATAAATAAAAATAATCATAAATAAATACTTGTAATAATAAATTAATATTAATAATTAACCCATACACTTAACCCCCTAAAACTAAAAAAAGTTAAAAAACAACAACCAACCAAACAAACAACAACCCAACAACCAAACAGCAACAACCAAACAAACAAACCAACCAACAGCAACCAAACAAACAAACAAACCAACAACAACCAACCAAACAACAACAATCAAACAAAGAACAAGAACAACAAAAACCCTAACCCTTTTTTGAAGGTTAGGGGTTAATTATTATTTATTTTACATTTATTTATTCATATATTATTACTATTGTTTTAAAAACATATGTTCATTTGAGCAGAAAATCGTGCAAAATGTTAAAATGCGCAAAAACACGCCAATTGCACATTTCTATTCTTTTCTATGAGAATAAAAACGCACCAAAAACTTGCAAATCTGCCCAATTTGAGCTACAAAAGTAGCTCCAAAACTTTTTCGAGCTTCAGGTGTTCTACTTCAGGCAACTGGGAGTAGAGATGTGAACCATCTCCATAGAGTTTTTTTTATTTTTTTCCCCCATGAGCATTTTGGAGCTTCATGCTACAAAGCGCTCAGGTGTGAATGGGGACTAAAGGTGACAACAAAAAACATAATTTTCCGTGCCTGGAAGGGCTACAACCAGAAACGTTGGGTTATATAATCTATATGTCTGTAGTGTTTTAATAGATTTTTAAACTGGATAATATTGTTCTTTTGATTTTTTTTTTTTTAAGTTTCCCCATGCAAAGTAATATCATAATGTGCTAGTATACATCGCATACTAGCACACTATTAAACGCTTGCCTTTAAACAAAGCCCTTCAGTGGAGCACTGTCACTACTGACAGGGCTTCCATCCTCACCCAATCTTCCTTCCGGGTTCACTGGCTCCAGCTGTCTGAGGGTATGCTGTTGCTTCAGAGTCACACCGGCGGCTGCTAGCTGGAATATATCCTAAATGGTGCATGTTTACGAGATATTCATTTTACCTACAGGCAAGTGTTATAATAAGCTCACCTGTAGATAAAGCTCAACATGGAGAGTTTACAACCACTTTAATAAATAAAGTTGTGTACTTTTTTTCTTCAGTTCATTAGTGAGTGTGAATAATGCTCCTATATGCACCCTTATTGGATTCTAATGTGTCATTATTGTCCTTATGTTTTGTGATTGGCTTTATATATTACTATACGGCTTTCTAAGATGAAGATCGTGATGAAAGAGGAAGTAAGGTAAACTTATTTCAGCTTCTCTCATGTGCTATAATCGGAAGTTTTGCATAACGTCTCCGGATCTGTGGATAAATATATCACTAGAATTCAGAGCATACAGTAGGTCTACAAATGTGGCTATTTGTTCCAACCAATGGGAAGGTTCTGGTAAAACCGTTTACATTCTCTGTTTGAGAACTTATTCATGTGATTAGCAGAGAAAAGATAATAGTACCCTGTTGTGACATGACTGGAAAGAGAGAGTAATATTTACATATATTTCTGTTCTGGACATGACAGTGATATTAGGTTGCCTACTACAAAATGAATTTTGTTATTTTTTAGCCTTGTCATAAACTTTTTTTTATTTGGGTTGTCTTTTTGCACAAACAGGTTTAAAGTATTTTTTTCATTTCATTTTAATATTTAGGACAAATAAACCACCATCATGAGGGTTCTTTCGGACGAGTGTTCTGATCAAATATGCATGTCAATTTTTCAGAGAGATCTGAAA